>NC_083281.1:307500-517654 GCF_963506605.1 Zootoca vivipara | reverse complement strand
CAGCCCCTGCAACACTCCCCAGGCCACACCTCTCACTGGCTCAGCTCTGCAGCTGCCTTTTTTGGCATGGCTGAAAATGTTTCCTAGAGCTCAGGTAGCGTGGATAGGTGTGGAAACCTGCCTAATATTATGAAGGTAAGACTGAGGCGTGGGTTTGAAATTAGCCAGGCGCCAGGCGCATTTTGCAGCTGGCTACTGGCCACTTGTGACCAAGCGAAGATGCCCAGGTGCCTGGATGCCTCCTGACGTCTCCACCACCAGGAGATCTTTGGATCTGGACTGTTTTCACACACTTAAGACCACATCCTGTAGAATTTTATCAGTTCTGTTTTATCTGCACAATCAGAATGACTTTCAGGAACCAAAATGCTTTTTCCGTGCAGCCTGAGGAGCAGCGAATGACGTTAAAGCGAAATTGTTGTCGCTTGTCTTCGCTTCCCCCTGCTCTCCATTGGGGAAAAATATTCTTACGTCATGAATGGTCCGTGTCCCCAGTAAGAAAAAGAGGTCAGAATTGACCGATATATTGGTGGACTGTCCCTGAATCAAGTGACTTTCCTTCTTCCAAGTTCTCAAAGCTCTTAATCCGGCTCAAGGTTGTCCTCCGAATTTAACTGAGAATCGACCACAGTCAGTCCATCCTTTGCAAAGTAAGACTTGCCCCAAAATGGCAACCAGATACAGTCGTACCTTGGATCCCGAGCGCCTCGCAAGTCGGACGTTTTGGCTGACAGACACTGCAAACCCGGAAGTGAGCGTTCCGGTCTGCAAACATTTTTCGGAAGCCCAATGTCTGATGCAGCTTCTGATTGAGCGCAGGGAGCTCCTGCGGCCGATTGGAAGCCGCGCCTTGGTTTTCAAACCGCTTTGACTCCTGGAACAGATGAAGTTCGACAACCAAGGTACGACTGTATCTGTTTTAGCGGCTGCAACCTCGGTTTTAGGAGCCATTTGGCACCCAGCTTACGTAGCTAACCCTGGTTCCCGGAAAGGAATGTGGCCCTGCGGCTCAAAAGGATCGCCCTGCCTGGAACGTGGCCTGTCCCTAAAGACAGAAGATGCCATCAGGGGAGTCCCCACACGGAAACAGGTGCACACACAGAGAGCCAGAGCCAAGGTGAAGAAAGCAGCGAGCCCAAGCGACCCCCCCAGGGGGAAGTGGTGAGAGGAGCCGCCGGCGCCAGCCTCGGCCGGAGAGACATAACTGTACCAAGCAGCTCGTTCCTCATCTCGCCCGTGTAGCGGGCCTTGGTCTGCAGGTGCACTGTCTTGGTGGCCGGCGTCCTCTCCTTAGTGGTGGTGGGGGTTCTCCCGGGGGCCAGGAACTGGTTGGCCAGGGCCTTTTCGGAAGACGACGACTGCGGAGGAAAGAGAGAGAGAGAGAGACCGGGAGAGAGAAAAGGGCTTGCGACGATGCAGCCCACCTGGCCATCTGCTATCGGGGAGAAGGACCACCTCGGAGGACGTCGAGAAGGACCTCTCCCCCTCTACACACAAGGCCTTACCAGCTTGTCTGCTTCCAGCAGCCCCTTCAGGAAATCCACCTTGCGGGAATATTCGTTCAGCACCTCGGGAGCAGGTTTGCTGAAAGGGGAAACATCAGGACGTTAAGGAAAGCGGCTGGATCAGAACGGTGGACTGCCTGGTCTCTGGCATCCCGGGTCTCCCCATGCCTGAAACCCTGGAGAGCACCTGCCAGTCAGTGCAGACAATACTGAGCTAGGTTAGCCAATAGTCTGACTTGGCAGGAAGCAGTTTCCTCTGTTCCTACATCTGTTTTGCTAAGAGTCTGGAGAAGGCCCTTGAGGTCAACTGTGTGATGCAGCAGCAGGAAAAAAAAGAGTGCTGTTATAAGCTGCATCAAGAGAAGTCTAATGTCCAGATCAAGGGGCTATTCTGCCTTGGACAGACCCCACCTGGAGTCCCGAGTTCAGTTCTGGGTACCTCCAGAGAGTATTGACAAGCTGGAGGGCATTCGAAGGAGGGCGACCAAGACGATCAAGGGTCTGGGGACCCAAGCCTTACGAGGAACGGTTAAAGAAGTTGGAAGTGTTTAGCCCGGAGAAGAGACTGGGAGGAGACAGGAGAGCCATCTTCAAATATCTGAAGGGCTGCGTCTCGAACCCAGGCCTTCAAGTTCTAAGAAAGGAGATTCCAACTAAGCGCCAGGATGAACTTTCTGAAGGCAAGAGCTGTTCGGAAGGAGAACGGACTCCCTCAGAAGGTGGCAGACTCTCCTTTCTTGGAGGTGTTTAAGCTTTTGTTGAGATTTCTGCCTTGCAGAATTCTATGATTCTCAGACCTCTGCAGATCCCACTAGGGAAAGGAACTCACCTGGAGTGTTTCTTGAGGTCAAGGAGCATCTCCTCCAGGGCAGAGACGTACTGGGAAAGAAACGAGAGGGAACTGGTGTGAGCAACATTGGGCCAGAAGCTAAGGAGCAGCCCAGACAGGCATTCGGTTTGGACATGCCACAGAAACCTGCCAAGTAACCTATTTAGGGCATTTGAAAGGGGCTTTTCGTTGCTGCACTTCTTCACAGCCTTAACCCGGCCGCTGCAGGGCTGCGGCAAGGACATAAAGACGACCAACACTTTATTCAACGTTTCCCCAACTCCTTGGGCAGAGAGGGGAATCGCCAGCCCCCAAACCAGGTGTGATTTTGCATCCCTTGGCAGTTGAACTCCCTCCCATTGGTGGGTCTTCGTCAGAAGCTGACATAAGCTGTGTTTTAATTTTTATACTTTAAGGTTGTGCCCTGCCCTGAGGGCTTGGAGTGTTTTTGCGAAAAATTCGTCTTGCGAATCAAGGTTTCCCATAGGAATGCATTGAAATTTAATTAATGCGTTCCTATGGGCAAAAAAAGAAATTTCAATGCATTCCTATGGGAAACCGCCATTCACAAGAGCAATTTTTCGCAAAACGAATTGACTCGTGGAACGAATTAAATCCGTCTTGCGAGGCACCACTGTATACCTCTTTATACATACTGGCTATCCTTTTGATATATGAGGGTGCAGAGAAGTAAGGAGGGAAATGTACAAATGCTAAAAGATTAAAAACATAATTCAGGTAACCATGGGTTGGGGAAGGGAAGGAGCTTGACATTTCAATTGAATCAATATCATGGGAAAATGTTATTGCATTTTAATAATATAAAATGGAAATTTAGTAACTATTTTTTTATTAAAAAAGATTCGGAATTTAAAAATTTAATTGTGATAATGGTGTGATTTCTTTTGACACCTGGAAGCAGGGCTTGACTGTAGCAGCAGCAGCCCCGCTCCCCGCTGGTGATTCCTAGCAGAGCATGATGACTTAAGAGACGTTCCCTGCCTCCAACGGTGGAGGGAGACCGCGAGGGCACAACAACCCTCTGGCTCTGAATGGACACATGACGTGGCAGCTTGATAGCAATGGGGGGGGGAGAGAGAGAAGCTCGCTCTGTCAAGGTCCTCTCAAGGCAAAGCTAGAACGGAGTCCCCTTAGGCCGAGGGCGACACCCAGTGGTGACCGGGTGGCGGGTGGCAGGACATTCCATGAGGTCGCCTTGCATGGTTGGAAGGTTGCCAACGCTTCAAAAATCTTCTAATATTACAACCTCGTGGTTAGGGGCGCCACCAAACCTCCTCCCCGCCCCCAGCTTAAAAAGGACTCTTTCGATGGCATTCCGTGGGTGGGTGCATTTAAAACCACCTCTCCATTTTTGCTACAATACGACCTCGGAGATTTTCTTGTGCGTTTTCAGATTTCCTGCATCTGTTACATGGACGTAAGGCCAAGACTGGTAGCTGGAATGTGGGATCTAATGCAGGAATGGGAGGAATTGAGGTCTGCAGGGAGGGCCTGCTTTCCTTTTGAATAAGAACTTCAAAAAATCACCTGGAGCCACGTGGGAAATGGTGGTTAAGGGGGCAGAGCCAATTGTTTAATGTACCTGCTGAGAAACGACAGAAGACACAAGTTTTCCCAGCTGGGTGAGAAGGTTCTCTGCCAAGGGATATCGGTTTTGAATTTTTCTTAAATGTACCTGCTGATATTTTTGGCATGAAATTTATCTGTTGCTGAAGCTATTTGTCTACTGATTTTGCATTTTGTACATCGCCTTGAGATGTGTGTGTGGAAGATGATTAATAATAACATTAGTAGCAAATAAACAAAAAAGGACCCTTTCGAGCAGCATCAACCATGGGACCACGCTGGGTGAGCCTGGGCCAGTGCAAACAGTCACAACTGTTTCAAACATCACCACCCATTGGAAACCAAAGTGTGGGGAGCTGTCCCAGGGTCTTTTATGCAAACTCTGCTTTTAAATCTGCGTTGTGGCATTTCTGTTGCCTTTAATCTTGTGCCTTTACGTTTTAATTTGTACTTAATTTTTTCTTTAAAAAATACTCATTGCTAAGCTGCTCCATGAACTTCTTTGAGCAACAGGGCAGCATAACAATTAGTAAGTAACAAAACACAACTGCTGATAGTAATAGCAAAGACTGTTTATAAATAATGCACATCTTCTTGTAAATTTACATTGAGCCATTTAAGTGATCTTCACTCCAGACTTATTGGATTTGAAGTTGTTTATAATATAGGAAATATTTTTTAATTCTTTTAACAAGTGAAAGTATAATTGTTATTTTTAAATTCTTATAATCATGAGAGTATATGAAATTGCATATTAAAAAACAAAAACAAAATCTGATTTAATAAAATGCATACACCACTTCATTGCAAACAAAAACAAAAACCAACACCCCTCAAAGCAGTTTACAAAACTGAGAAACAAACCCTACTTAAGAACACAGAAAATTAAAATGCTAAAACAGATTACAATTACCTCATTTTCTAAGCATCTGGGAAGACCTGCCTAAACAGGAATATTTGAATCAGGCACATTGAAGTTGCCTGCCTGGCGTCAGATGTCAAGGAGTAACCTTTAGAAGACATCTGAAGGCAGCCCTGGATAGGGAAGCCTTTTAAGGTTTCGTGTTTTATTATGCTTTTATCTATGTTGGAAGCTGTCCAGAATGGCTGGGTAACCCAGCCAGATGGGTGGGGCATAACTAATAAATATTAGTTATTATTACTACTGTATTGTTATTTTTATTGAATATGATGTCCTTATTTTAATCAGAGAAATGTTGGAGGGTATGAAGCAGTCTTCACCTGCAACATGGAAGGACAGCAAGGAGCAAGCCCTGTACAGGGAAGCTTTAAAACAGGCACCCCCAAACTGCGGCCCTCCAGATGTTTTGGCCTACAACTCCCATGATCCTTAGCTAACAGGACCAGTGGTCGGGGAAGATGGGAATTGTAGTCCAAAACATCTGGAGGGTGTTTGGGGATACCTGCTTTAAAATGTGAATTATTATTTTTTATACATGTTGGAAGCCGCACAGAGTGGTTGAGGCAACGCAGGCAGGTGGGTAGGCTATAAATAACAATATTATTATTATTAGTAGTAGTAGTAGTATTATTCCATAATAGGGCAGACAGATGGGCAGGGTATAAATAACATTATGATGATGATGATGATGATGATTCCATAATTCAGGTGCTGCCACACTAAACCATCTGGGTTCGTACAAATGCAGGTCCTTTATTGTGAATATTTGTTTTGCAATACTATGAGGAATGGTTCACAAATGAAAGTGAATAAGCACTTAAGCAAATGCATAATTAAAATACAATAATCTATTAAACATGACCCCTTCATGGATCACTGCCTTGTCGTGGCGAAGGGGCTTAAATAACTTAGAGAAGTTATGTTTTGAGCAAACGTGATCCACCTGGAGAAGGAATTGGCAAGCCACTCCAGTATCCCTGCCAAGAAAACTCCATGGACAAAGACAACAGGCATATAAAAGTTATGGCGCTGGAAGATGAGCCCCTCAGGAAGATGGGCCCCTGAGTGCTCACTGGAAGGACAGATCCTGAAGCTGAGGCTCCAATACTTTGGCCACCTCATGAGAAGAGAAGACTCCCTGGAAAAGACCCTGATGTTGGGAAAGATGGAGGGCACTAGGAGAAGGGGACGACAGAGGACGAGATGGTTGGACAGTGTTCTCGAAGCTACAAACATGAGTTTGACCAAACTGCGGGAGGCAGTGCAAGACAGGAGTGCCTGGCGTGCTCTGGTCCATGGGGTCACAAAGAGTCGGACATGACTAAACGACTAAACAACAACAACAACATTAAACATGAAAAGCTTCCCTAAACATTATTCATAATAGCTATGAATAATAATGATCAATAACACAACAAATAATAATAAACATTAATAATAATGACACCTGCGACGCAGGCAGGCGGCCTACAGGTGCGGCTGTTTGCAGGACAAGCTGCACCTGCCGGATGCCTGCCTGCCAGGCAGCGATCCAAAGGGGGCGGCTCCCCGCTCCCATGGCAACCCCGCCGTGCATTCTGGGTCCCCGCCCCTCGGCCGCCGCGCACCGACCTTCTCCAGGCGCCACTCGTCCGGCTCGCGCCGGTCGGCCGCCAGCGCCTCGCAGCGGCTCAGCAGCCGGACCAGCTTCAGCTCCGCGCGGGGAACCGGCATCACCGGAGCCGCGGCCGCCATCGCTGCGTCGAAGCCGGAAATGAAAACGCCGGGAGCTTCCGGGTCAGGCCAATCACGCCCGTCCTCTCTGGGAAGCGGGCGTCTCTATGGTTTCCCCGGCCGGCTCGGTCGCGCACGCGCAGTAGCCGCTTCCTTCCTTTCCGGCTCTCCTTTTTCCGGCGGGGCTTGGACGGAGCAGTAGCTGCAGCAGGTGAGCTCCGCCGGGGCGGCGAGGGAGAATCCGCGTCCATCCGCCGGCGAGGGGCGGCGGGGCGGGCGGCGGGGAGCCCGCGGGACACGAGGGGCCCCCGGCCGAGGCGGGACGGAGGAGGCAGCCCCTTCCAGGGCCAGTCCGGGTCCCATTGATACTCTTAATAGGCCATGGGGGGGGCAGCTGGAGGCAGAGCGTGGCCCCTGAGCATCATGGGAGTTGGAGAGTCCCGTCGGGGGGGGGGGTCCACAGGTTGTCCCCCAGGCTCCCTCTGGAAATTGGGAGACCTAAAGGGGAAGAAATGGTGGACGGATTATGCCGAAATGGCAAAAATGACCAGAAAAGTCAGAAAGCTTTAATAAGGAATGTTGGCAATTTATCATAAAAACCATCGTGAACACTTCCTTTTTTGTTGGTTGAAAACTTTAAAACAGAAATGTACAATAGGCAAAATGAAAAATAAGCAATTATTCATACTTGCTTTGTGTATACATTTGTGATGAGGTTTTACAGGGCTTCCGATCTTCCCCTTGCGTTCCTGAATCAAATCCCTTAGATACGCGCTTAGACTTTAGTTTCTCCACGTTATTTGACTTACTGTCAGTTTTATTTTATAAAATTAGCCTAATTGCACAACGAAGCTCAAGCAAGACCTGCCAACGGATTGATCTTTTGACAGTGTTTTTTTACATATATATCCCATCCCATTGTGAACTGTTCCAGTCCTTAGTGGGATTGCAATTTCCCTTGTAACGTTATGTGACAATGAGCTATGGATATAAGGGATATATACTGTATATACCGTGTTTCTCATATTATAAGACATGTCTTATATTTATTTTTTCCTCAAAAACACACACTATGGCTTATTTTCAAGGGATGTCTTATTTTTTTCCTTCTCCTCCTGCCGCGGCCGGCAGTGCTGCTGCGCCTATCACTATGTCTTATTTTCGGGGTATGGCTTATATTCCTTGAATGCTTAAAAATCCTGCTATGGCTTATTTTATGGGTATGTCTTAAAATATGAGAAACAGGGTATATAAATTTGGATTGTTATAAAAGATGCAGAAGGGTTAACAATAAGACCCACAAAGGGGAGGAGAGAAGTCCAGGAGATTCTTGGGAATCTTGTTTTTATATAGTATGTTGTGGTGTGAATGTAAATTTTATTGTGGAAAATCAAATAAATATTTTTTTTGGGAGGTGGAATAAAGAGGAAGAAATGACTATGCCCTGTGGAACTCCTTGCCACAAGGTATGGGGGTGTTACAGGCCTAGATGACTTTAAAAGGGGGCGAGAGGGGAAAGGCACATATAAAATCTAGCCCAAAGGGTCACCCAGCCATGCTTCTCAAACTGGTCCCCAGCGGCTGTTGGACTACAAATCCCATCATTCAGTGGCCAGACCTTGTGCTGCTAAAATTGACACGTGTGCCACCAAAGGTTTGACTGGCATGTTCTATGTGCTTTCATGCTTCCCTGTGGCCATAATGAAAGATTTGGAGTTGGTCAGTCGCTGACCACTAGTCCTGCTGGCTAGGGATGGGATGGGAGTTGTAGTCGGACAAGAATCCTTGTTTGAGAAACGCTCCCTCGCCATGGCTCCAGGTATTATTCAGATGCACAGCTGGGAGCCATCATTGTTCGCCACCTCTTCCTCTGTGAATGTGTCTCATGTGTTTTTATTATGTATTTTGTGGTTTTATATCTTGATTTTATTCCGTGAACTGCCTTGAGACACCCCCGGTTATAGGGCGGTATATAAATCCAATAAAAATCCTCTTGGGAAGCCACCCAAGGTTATGGCTTTCATTGCCTTCTGTGGGGAGAATGCAGTCAGAACCACCTTCAAATCCTCGCTCAGCCCCAAAGGGTTGCCTTGGCCTACCTCACAGGGTTGTTGTACGGTGAGTGTAGACGTGGTAATAACAACCTCCCCTCCTTTCTCTAGCCATGGCAATCCGCTACCCGATGGCCGTGGGCCTGAACAAGGGCCACAAGGTGACCAAGAATGTGGTGAAGCCACGCCAGTGCCGACGCCGTGGGGTGAGTTTGGGGTCAGGGAGAAAGGGGGGTGGGTTGCTGGGCTCTCTCGAACTCGCCTGGGGACCCTGTAAAGCAGGCACCCCCAAACCTGGCCCTCCAGATGTTTTGGGACTACAACTCCCATCATCCCTGAGCACTGGTCTGTTAGCCCCTGGATGATGGGAGTTGTAGCCCTGAAACATCTGGAGGGCCAAGTTTGGGGGTGCCTGCTGTAAAGGATCTGCAATTGCCAGGCTAGTGTTTCCTCAAACCTGGGGTGCTCAGCTGTTATAGACTACAGCCCCCATCACCCCCTGCCCACCGGTCCTGCTAGATCGGAACGGTGGGAGTTGTAGTCCGGCAATGGCAGGGACTCCCAAGTTTGAAAAACAACGCCGCAAAAAAGGTGATTCATGTCTGCCACTACTGCGGCCGTTGTTTCATTAGGCCAAAAATGGAAAATGTGCCAGGTCCCAACCAAAGAGGAATGGCAGCTTAAGCTCACGGAATATGCACAGCTTGCAGACTTGACATATAGACTAAGAGAACAAGAAGAACATATGTTTAGAGGAGAGTGGAAGATGTTTGTTGAATATATGGGGGGGGGGAAACAGTGTACACTTGAAACAGTTGGCAGCATTAAGACACATTGAACAGTGTAAAGGTAAAGGGACCCCCGAACATTAGGCCCAGTCGTGACCAACTCTGGGGTTTGGGCACTCATCTCGTGTTATTCACTGAGGGAGCCGGCGTACAGCTTCCAGGTCATGTGGCCAGCATGACAAAGCCACTTCTGGCGAACCAGAGCAGCACATGGAAACGCTGTTTACCTTCCCGCTTGGAGTGGTACGTATTTATCTATTTGCACTTTGACGTGCTTTCGAACTGCTAGGTTGGCAGGAGCTGGGACCGAGCAACGGGAACTCGCCCCGTCGCGGGGATTCAAACCGCTAACCTTCTCATCGGCAAGCCCTAGGCTTTGTGGTTTAACCCACAGCGCCACCTGCGTCCCATTTAACAGTGTAGATAAGTTTAAAAGGTAAAGGGACCCCTGACCATTAGGTCCAGTTGTGACCAACTCTGGGGTTGCGCGCTCATCTCGCGTTATTGGCCGAGGGAGCCGGCGTATAGCTTCCGGGTCATGTGGCCAGCAGGACTAAGCCGCTTCTGGCAAACCAGAGCAGCACACGGAAACTGTACTGTCTGGCAGTGGCTTCCCTCAGCCCTAAATAGAGGCAGCAGGGGCTGGATGTGGGGCCTTCTGCCTCTAGAGCACGGCCAGAGCTGCAGCCCTTCCCATAGCACTCAGGATAAATGCTTAAAGGCAGGTGTCCACCTGAACACGTTGGCGGCATTAAGATAAATGCAGCAGTGTAAATGAGGTTTGATGGATGCAGTAAAGGAATCCTGAATGGTTTAGTTTTTGTAAAATATGCAGGGGTTTATGATATGCAAAACGAACCATGGAAAGAGAAGAATGGAACTCGCTGATATCCTAAGGATGTAAAAAGTAGTATTTTGAATTGGAAAACATAAAATTTAATAAAAATTATATATACAGCGTAACCTCGGTTCTCGAACGTCTCCGTTGTCATACGTTTCGGAACCCAAATGCTGAAAACCCAGAAGTAACTGCTTCGGTTTTCGAACAATTTTCGGGAGCCGAACATGCCATGCGGCTTCCGCTTTGAGTTTCCCTATTGTATTGAGGCTTCCGCTTTCAGTTTTTGAACGTTTCCGAAGTCAAATGGTCTCGCAGAATGGATTACGTTTGAAAACCGAGGTTCCTGTGTGTGTATGCGTGTATCAGGAGGCCTGTTATCTTGGAACTGAAAAATCTTTTGCCCAAGGTCTGACTTGAACTCTTGACCCTGAGAGGAAGTCTCTCGTGCTCTGCCAGCTTGAGCTAAACTCTGCAGGGCAAAAAAATAAATCAGAAATGAATATTTTTTCCACTGTATTGCTTTAATTCTTGTATCTCTCCTACTCCAGCGGCTGACCAAGCACACCAAGTTCGTCCGGGACATGATCCGGGAAGTGTGCGGCTTCGCCCCCTACGAGAGGCGCGCGATGGAGCTTCTCAAGGTCTCCAAAGACAAGCGAGCTCTGAAGTTCATCAAGAAAAGGGTGTGTGCTCCGAAACTGGGCAGGGTGGGGGTGGGGCGGCATCCGCAATGCAGTGGCCAAGCGGCAAGCACCGGCCTGAGTTGGCCAGGATGGGGGAGCCTGCAGGGTTAGGCCAGTTGCCCCAGTGGGAAATCAGGATATCGCTGCCTCCCAACTGGCAGCAGGACAAAACCACTAGGGCTGCCGGCCATCACCAGCCCTCTCCATGAACTTGTCCGATCCTGTGGCAGAGAGTTCCAAAGATTGACAACATAAGGGGAGACTTCCAATGCCCTGCATGAGAGGAGCGTGGGTGTTTTCCCCTGCCCTTAACACTATGGCAGAAAGTAGCCCAAGCTGGCACCAGGGCGCCACCTCGTACCCGAGTCCCCCTCCAGCTACTGCCTTCATCCCAGAAGCCTATGGGGCACAGCTGCAACCGCTGGATGTGCAGAGCAGGGCTTCCCAAACTTTTCAGACTACGATTCCCATCATCCCTTCTGGCTAAGTTGGGGAAACTGGCGTAAAGGGAGAAGCAGGCTCTTTCCCCAGTCTTGAGCTCTCAGCCCGCAGGCAGCCAGTCCCAAATCCCGCCTTGCTGACTGGGGGGAGTTTGCAGGGCTGGATCCCTCTGCCTCAGTACAAGATTTGCCCCATAATCCACGCGGGTCCCACTCTGAAAGACCCCCTGCACACCCCACCCCACCGCCATTCTTGGGGTCTGACGGCTTCTTTTTTGCTTCCACCAGGTGGGCACACACATCCGAGCCAAGAGGAAGAGGGAGGAGCTGAGCAATGTCCTGGCGGCCATGAGGAAAGCAGCTGCCAAGAAGGACTAGCAGCTCCCTGTCCCCCCCCCTCAAGGAAAGCTCCCAATAAACCTATTTCAAAGAAATAAATCTGGAAGCATCGTCTGTGGGGATTTAGGAAGACCAAGGAGGTGGGTTGTCGGGTATCCCCAAACTTCGCCCCGCCAGATGTTTTGGACTACAATTCCCATCTTCCCCAACCACTGGTCCTGTTAGCTAGGGATCATGGGAGTTGTAGGCCAAAGCATCTGGAGGGCCGCAGTTTGGGGATACCTGCCCTAGGCTGTGTCACCCTGACCCGTGCAACGTGGGGAGGTTGCATCCACCTCAGGAGAGAAGCGGGGGGAGGGGGGCGCCTGCTTCAAAACTGGCCATGCCAGCCACAAGAAAGCCAGGTGGGCGTGACAGGAAAGTGGGTCTGATGAATCGGGGCAAAGGGGGTTGTCTTTGAGAGGCCGGACACCCCCCAAAGGAAAATTGCAGCAGCAACTCTGGCTCACTTGCGACTCCCAGAAACCTTTATACGTTGGGACCTCGGTTGTCGAACACTTCGGACGCTGAACAGTTTGGTTCTGTTTGCAAACCATTTTCGGAAGTTGGGGCTGCTTCCGAGGCACATTTCTCCAATGGATTTTGCCAGCTGGCAAAACAGATTACGTTCCACAACCGAGATTCCGCTGCATAGCCTTATCCTCCCAACTTCCCTCTAGCTGCTTTCTTCGCGCGATGTGCAATTCCTTTAACTGGCGAGGATCGTGCAAACGTCCGCAGCAACTACCCCACTTGCGTCTACCGCTCCCATGTTTGCAAGATCATTGCGGATACCCTCTTACGAGTAGAACAGGGTGGGATTGGCTTCGCTCGAACAAAACATGCCTTACGCTGCCCTTTGCCAAGACGGAGACGTTCCAACACATTCCACAAGACTTCCCTTTGCATCGGAAATTTCACTGAAAGGCTTTTTAATTAGTTCATAATTCACATCATTTGGTGTGTAGCACATCAGGTGGAAACAGAGGCATAATTGGAGGGTGGCCCACTCTGCTCAGCCCATCTCTTGGACCTGGACCCGGGGCCGGAGCTCGGCCACGGCGGCGTGAGGAGGAACAAAGGCAGCTAGAGCCCAGGTGCTCATTCTCCTTCCTGGGAATCGCGCTTTGGGAAAACAATGTCAAAGATCTCCTTGTAGTGCTCGACGAAATGCACTTCCAGTCCTTCCGTGATGAAGTCCGCAAGGTCGCAATAGTCCTTCTTGTTCTCCAGAGGCAGGATCAAGCAGGAGACGCCGGCTCGCTTGGCCTAGGAGGGGGTTGAGACAGAGACAGTTCACGTGGATCAAGCGCTCTGCTATTTCACTTTCTTTCTTTTTTTTACACCGCTTGCTTGTAGGAAAGGGCAACAACCCGAAACCTCAGCGGTTTGCAAAAGAATAAAATCAAGGAAATCAGTTTAAAAATTAAAAAGAGTTATGTAACTAAACACGCTGAAAAATAATCAAAATTGACAGCAAGCTAAAAACCAAATTAAAACACACGTTTTAATCTGCAAAATGGGGCAGGGCAGGAGCCAACTCATCATCATTTATTGAATTTACCTACCGCCTTATACCAGGGGGTCTCCGGGTGGTTCACAGAATAAAATCAAGATATAAAACCACAAAATACCTAATAAAAATAAAACAACCCAATAGCTCCCCCCCCCCCGAAAAAACCCCACATTTTAAAAAGGCATCGGAAATATTGTTGGTTCCTGTCCAGTGATAGCTCATTCGGTAGAGCTTGAGACTCTTAATCTCGGGGCTGTGGGTTCGAGCCCCGTATTGGGCAAAAAGATTCCTGCATTCCAGGGGGTGGGCTGGATAACCCTCGGGATCCCTTCCCAACGCTGCCATTCTTTGGGATAAGAAATGGTAGCCTAATAGACAGATGCTACAGATACGCAGAATGGAGAACGAACAGGATCCACCCCCAATCCCTGCCTGGAAGCCCTGCTGCGGCCACAGGAGGAAGGAAGCATTTCTGCTGCCTGACTTACCGCAATGGTCTTCTCCTTGATCCCTCCAACGGGAAGGATCTTGCCCGTCAGAGACACCTCCCCGGTCATGGCCACGTTCTGCCGTGCGGGCTGCCCCAACGCCAGGGACAGCAAGGCCGTCACGATCGTGCACCCGGCGCTGGGCCCGTCCTTCGGGGTGGCTCCCTACGCACAGAGAGAGGGAGAGGCAAGGCTTAGTCTGCGCAGATCAGAGACCAGACCCTGCACACCCACCCAATAAGAATAATGACAGAGAGGGTGGGGGAATCTTGCTGCTTTCAAACTAAGAGTTATCTCCCACTTGGACCACTGCCATGCGCTCTCCACGGGGCTCCCTTTGAAGGTGACCTGGAAACTGCAACTAATCCAGAATGCGGCAGCTAGACTGGAGACTGGGAGCGGCCGCTGAGACCACATAACACTGGTCTTGAAAGATCTACATTGGCTCCCAGGATGTTTCCAAGCACAATTCAAAGGGTTGGTGCTGACATTTCAAGCCCTAAACGGCCTCAAAGGTCCAGTATACAGTGGTACCTCTACTTACAAATGTTTCTACTTACGAATGGAGCTCCGCCCGCCATCTTGGATGCGGTTTAGATAGGATTTTTTCTACTTGAGAATTTTTTCTCCCAATGCATTCCTATGGGATTCGACTTACAATTTTTTTCTACTTACAAATGTGCGTTTGGAACGCATTAAATTCGCAAGTAGAGGTACCACTGTACCTGAAGGTGCGTCTCCACCCCCATTGTTCAGTCCAAACACCGAGGTCCAGCTCCGAGGGCCTTCTGGCGGTTCCCTCCCTGCGAGAAGTGAGCTTACAGGGAACCAAGCAGAGGGCCTTCTCGGTGGTGGTGCCCGCCCATCAGATGTCAAGGAAATAAACAACTATCTGACTTTTAGAAGACATCTGAAGGGCAGCTTTATACAGGTGAAACTCGGAAAATTAGGATATCGTCGAAAAGTGCATTTATTTCAGTAATGCAACTTTCCCCCCCTCTTAATTTTTACAAATGCTTTCTTTTGGAAATTCAACAGTAATAAAACAAATAGTTACACTAATACACTAATACAAAAATAAACATCGCTATTACATTTCATTAATGACATTCCATTTATAATTGACCCGCCTAATGACAAATAATTACAATGGCAACAAATAAAGGCTTGACATATCTTGCTTTGCATGTCATGCATTTGTCTCATATATTGGTTTCACCTTTTAAGTTGCCTTACTGAAACAAAACAAATGCACTTTTCAACAATATTCTAATTCTCCGAGTTTCGCCTGTATTGTATTTTTAAATTCTTGTGGCTGGGGAAACCCAGGCAGATGGGCAGGGTATAAATAATAAATTCTTCTTCTTATTCTTCTTCTTATTATTATTATTAAGCTTCACTCGGAGCAAACCCATTATGGCTCTATCGTTTCCTACGGGCCTAACTCAAAAGCTTGAGAGGGTAAAAAAAAACCCTCAGCTCCACCAGCAAAAGTGCTTGGTGAGGACTGGAAAGCTTAATGACTGTTTGCGGTGGGAGAAGGAGGAAGAGAGAACCTTGCCCAGTGCCACGTCCAGCCTCGTTCTTACCTCCGGGACGTGCAGGTGGAGGTGAGACGTCACCAGGAAGTCGTTGCTAGGATCCCTCTGCATCAGGAAGGCCCGGGCGAAGGTGTAGGCGATCTTGGCGCTCTCCTTCATGACGTCGCCCAGCTGCCCTGTGACCTCCAGGGAGCCCTCCTTGCTCTCTCGGTCCTTGGGGCGGCGGAGGGAGGTCTCAACAAACAAGGTGGAGCCGCCTGGGAGGGGGAAAGGGGGCCAGACATACATTGGTTCCCAAACGCCAAAAACCCGGAAGCAAGTGTTAGGGTTTCCAACCGTTTTCCAGAAGCCAAATGCGGCTGTCGGCCATTGTTTCCAGGGAGCCTGTGCCAATCAGAAGCTGCGCCTTGGTTTCCAAACATTTAAGAAGTCAAACGATTTCCGGGTCCACCACCCCTCAGACCTTGTGGGGGCCGGACTATATTTTTTTTTGGGGGGGGGTGAACGAATTCCTATGCCCCACAAATAACCCAGAGATGCATTTTAAATAAAAGGGCACATTCTACTCATGTAAAAACAAGCTGATTCCCAGAGCATCCGCGGGCTGGATTTAGAAGGCAATTGGACCAGATCCGGCCCCCGGGCCTTAGTCTGCCTACCCATGAGTTTGGCACTTTTGTTTTTGCTATTCATTTTGCTTTGGAGGCATTTTTGGTTCATTTGTTTTTGTGACTTTGCATGACTTTCTATGGGAAAGGCACACCTTGGTTTTGGAACAGACTTCCGGGTTTTCGGCGTTTGAGAACCAAGGTACCACTGTATTGGGAACTGTATTGTAATTGTGACACAATGGGGCTATAATTGGATTACAGTGGAACCTCGGTTTATGAACACCTCGGTTTACGAATTTTTGGTTTACGAACGCCGCAGACCCATCTGGAACGGATTAATTCACTTTCCATTACTCTCAATGGGAAAGTTTGCTTCAGTTTATGAACGCTTCAGTTTATGAACAGGCTTCCGGAACCAATTACACCCATGCTCCGGGGTAGTACGCTTCAGGTTGAGTACTCCGCGGACCTGTCTGGAACGGATTAATCCACTTTCCATTATTTTCAATGGGAAAGTTCGCTTCAGTTTATGAACGCTTCAGTTTATGAACAGGCTTCCGGAACCAATTGTGTTCATAAACCGAGGTACCACTGTATTGTACTTGAAAACTAATAAAAATTCTTATCCAGAGAGGGAGAAAGAGAGAGAGAAAGAAAAGGAGCTTCTGAGTCTCACCCATGGCGGTCCAGGCCAGCCCCATCACCACCCCAGTGGGGGTCACGTCGTACATCCGGTCCACTGTGAAGATGGGCCTCCCCACAAAATCCTGGAGATTTTCGGGGGTCACCTCCACCTTTTCCGCCTCCCCGCTGACAATCTTGTACGCAGATTTCCGCAGCACCTGAGCAAGCAAATGGGATGGGGGTTGGAGCCCTTATTTTGGGGGGTGGGAAGGTGAGGGAGGACACAATGCCTCAGTTCCCCCCCCCCTCCACAACAACAAAAAGGTCCTCTCTCTCACCTTCTCCACTTGCTTCTGCAGGTTCCTCACCCCGCTCTCCCGGCAGTATTGCTTAATGAGGACGGTCAGGACGTCTTGGGTGATGCTGGTCTTGGCCTCATCCAGACCACAAAGGACCCGGGCCTGGGGGACCAGGTATTTCTGGGGGAGGGAAAGAGAAGTGAGATCAGGCCCCCCCACGAATGACACAAAACCGTATATAACATACCGTATTTTTCGTGTATAACACCCCACCTCCCGTGTATAAGATGACGAATCCCCCGTCCCCACTCTGCATTAGCCATGGATAGGACGACCACAAATTTTTGACATTGATTTATCCAAAAAATAACCCTGCTTATGCACAGAAAAGTATGGTATATGTCATAAAGGAACGCCCAATCATATAAACAGTGCCCGGGGTTCTAGTCCTCATTGAAACCTCATTTTCCCTCAATCCCAGAGTGAGTTGTGCTGAATGTTCAGACTCTGGGGCTGTTCCACCCCACCCCCCACCCCGAGTTGAGATTCCTGCATTGCAGGGGGTTGGACTACATGGGCCCTGGGAGTCCCTCCCAATTCTATCATTCTCTAGAGAAGCCCAATCCTTAGAAGCCGCTCACCTCCTGCCCTCTTTTGTCTCGCAAAAAGCTAAACCTAGCGGCGGACTTAAGCCTGGCGCCCGCTAAAAATGGACATTTCGCTCCTCGTTCTCCGTAAACCCATTGCAGATGAAACTGCCTTTCCGCCAGAGCCGGGCTCATTCATTTTAAGCAGGGGTTCAAATCCCCCTGCTGCTTGGCTGGGGCTTTCAGGGTCTCACCTCCGCGATGGCCAGCTTCTCCTGCGCCACATACCCCGAAATGTTGATCATCTCCATCCTGTCGCGCAGGGGCTCCGGGATGGTCTCCGTCACGTTGGCCGTGCAAATGAAGAGCACCTGGGGTGGGAGCACACAAGGCGGAGAGCGTGCTTAGGCCTGGGCACCTTGGCAGACCCGCAAAGCCAGACCCAGAGCCGCTCTGGCCTGGTGGGCACAGAGAAGTGGCGCTCAGTCCTCCGCTTTGCGATTCATGTGCATGGAAAGGGGCACAGATAGGAGTTGTGTAAAAAGGAAGGGTGTTCAGGGAAACGATATAGGAACAGATTACAAAAAGGTGAGCCCACCAAAAAAGAAAAAAGAAAAAACTTTTCTGCTAGGGATTACAGGGACAGAATTTCCCCCCCAAAATGGTTAAGTTGCTTATGTGTGTATTCCAGAAATGGAAAAAGAAAGAAGTTCTCACTAGAGAAGAATGGATAACCAAAATTACAGACTATGTCAACTCTGGCAGCCAAAATAAGAAAATCTAATGACGATTTTCTCTCTCTTTTATTTCTGACGAAATTATTCAGATTATTTGAAGAAATACAACAACATGAAGCATCTGTGAGCAGGATTCGAGCAGGAAGATTTGGAGACGATGGTGTTACGATTTTGACGTTAAACGAGGGGAGGCGGGCTGTGACAAACGGAGGGGATTGGCAATTGAAAGGATTTTTTTTAAAAAAAAATGTACTGGAATTGCATGTGGAATTCCTGGAAATTGGGTAAAATGTTTTTAAAAGACAAAAAGCGGCATATAGAAATATGATTGTTCCATCTCAACACCCATCACCACAGATGTTCTCCAGCCTCCCAGTAACCCCCAAGGAGTCTCTTGACCCCGGATTCCCTCCCCACTAACCACTGACCCTGCTGGCCACTGGGGGGCCCATCCAAACACACACACCCCACCCCACCCCAAGGGTCCAGGGAGCCCAGCCTCGAGAGAGAGAGGAGGGAACGTACCTTGGAGAGGTCAACCGGGACGTCCAGGTAGTGGTCCAGGAAGTTTGCATTCTGCTCGGGGTCCAGCAGCTCGAGGAGCGCAGAGGACGGGTCCCCTTGGTAGCCCCTGCCAATCTTGTCCACCTGAAGCACAGGAGCCGCGTCAGCGCCAGGGAGGAGCAGGGCCCCCCCCCAAGGGCGGCAACGCAGGAGCGGGGCCTTTTTTGTGGTGGCTTCGCGTTGGTGGAACACTCCCCCCAGGGAGGCTTGCCTGACGCCTTCATTACACTAGGCAAAACTGTTCCCTTTCAACCAGGTCTTGAGCTGATTAACACCCTATATATATACCCTTTAAAATGTGTTGGTGGGGAGGGGGGGTTATTGTGTTTTGGTCCTCCCCCCACCCCACCCCCGCTGTTGTTCTTGTTTCCATTACGCAACTTGGGTTACGTTATGTTGTGAGCTGCCCACAGATTAAGGGCGGAACACAAATCAATTAGTAAGAGCCCAGAGGAGATAATAATAATAATTTCTTACTTATACCCTGCCCATCTTAATAAATAATAATAATAATAATAATAATAATAATAATAATAATAATAATAATAATTTATTACTTATACTCCGCCCATCTGGCTGGGTTTCCCCAGCCACTCTGGGCAGCTCCCAACAGAATATGAAAAACACAATAAAACATCACACGTTAAAAACTTCCCAATACAGGGCTGTCTTCAGACGTCTTCTAAGAAAAGTCAGATGGGAGGGCGTTCCACAGGGCGGGTGCCACCACCGAGAAGGCCCTCTGCCTGGTTCTCTGTAACCTCGCGGGGGGGGGGGGGGACCGCCAGAAGGCCCTTGGGAGAGGGACCCCGGTGTCCGGGCTGAACGATGGGGGCGGCATACAAATAATTATAATTATAATTATTATTTATTCCCCGCACATCTGGTTTCCCCAGCCACTCTGGGCAGCTTCCAACAAACAATCAAAGATACACGAAAAAATCATTCATTAAAAACCTCCTGACAAATCAATCAATCAGTCAATCAATAGCCCAAGAGCCCAGAGGAGATGCCCCCAAGACCCCGTCACCTCGTCGATCAGAATGAGGGGGTTCTCCGTCTTGGTCTTCTTCAGGCACTGGATGATCTTCCCTGGCATGGCCCCCACGTACGTCCGCCTGCACGAGAAGCAAAGGACCGCAGAGGAGTTGGAACCCGGGAGCCCCAGGGCATCCTCTAAGCCAACCCCCAACTAAAGTGGCTGCGAACAATGGCCGCCCCACCTGTGCCCCTTGATCTCAGCCACGTCCGTCATCCCTCCTACGCTGAAGCGGAAATACTCGCGGTTCAAGGCCCGGGCGATAGAGCGGGCGATGCTGGTCTTGCCCACGCCGGGGGGGCCAAAGAAGCAGAGGATCTTGCCCTGAGTGGAGCCTCGCAGCTGGCTGACGGCAATGAATTCCTGGGCAGCAAAGAAAACGAGCTTATTTCTTTTTCTTGTTAAATACTTCTTATTAGTTTTCAGTTATTAAAAAAATCCAATATATGCCATATTCTATCAATACCAAATTATCCCCCACATTTCTCATTAACATTAAAAAAAAAACCAAAAGAAAACATCCCCCCCCCCAAAAAAATCCCTGGACTTCCCTCCACCCCCTCTTCTGGTTCTTTAAATGAACCAAATCATCTTTACATTCCAGATCCCGTTACCCAATTTTCCAGCTACTAAACCATTAAACTTGTGATATACTGCATAAATATTTTAAACATTCAAACCACACAGAAACACCGTTTACCTTCCCGCTGGAGCGGTACCTATTTATCTACTTGCACTTTGAGGTGCTTTCGAACTGCTAGGTTGGCAGGAGCTGGGACCGAGCAACAGGAGCTCACCCCGTCACGGGGATTTGAACTGCCGACCTTCTGATTGGCAAGCCCTAGGCTCTGTGCTTTAACCCACAGCGCATAGGGTAGTATAATATAATAATAATAATAATAATAATAATAATAATAATAATAATAATAATAATAATACGCTAATACCCCATTTGTTCATGAGTTGTGAGTTTCTACATGCCTTCTGCCCATTGCTCTTAAAGACGAAAGGAAGGGAGCAAACCATGGTTGATACGTAACCGCGGTTTACAGGGCGGTAAATAAATTCAATAAATAAGAATAAAAAAATACAGTACCTATCTTCTCTCCATTGCTCTTAATAGAAAGGAAAGGAGCAAACCATGGTTCATACCTAACCGCGGTTCAGCGCTTGGGGAAAACATGGCCTGTGTTTCCGCCCCACCCCGCCTCGGAGGCGCAGAGACCCCCCGACCGCCCGTTTGTCCTTACCAGAACCCTTTTTTTGACGTCCTCCATGCCGTAATGATCCTCTTCCAGGACCTCCTGGGCCCTCGCCAGCTCCAGGTTCTCCTCGCTGCACTTGCCCCATGGGATGGAGGTCAACCAGTCCAGGTAATTCCGCGTGACGCTGGAGGGGAGAGGCGGCCGCGTCAGGACAGGAAGCCCCTCCTCCCCTAAGGATGCCGCTGGGTTCCAGCTTGAACCCCCGCCCTGCCCCCGCCCGACTCACCTGAACTCGGACGAGTGGTTGTCCAGCAACCCGAGCTTGTTCAGCTCCTCGTCGATGACCTCCATGACGTGCTTGGGGACCACAAGGTCCTTCAGCCGCTCGCGGAACTTCTCCTCAATGGCATCCTTGTCCTCCTTCTCCAAGCCCAGCTCCTTTTTGATGATCTTCAGCTGCTCGTGCAAAAGGTACTTGCGGTGCGTCTGTTTGATCTTCTCCTCCACCTGCCGGCAGGGAGACATGGGAGAGCGGAGAGGGCTTTGGCGGGTGTCCTGAATGGGGCAACTGTGCCCCTGAAGGACCAGCTGCGCGGCCTGGGGGTCATTTTGGATTCCCGGCTGTCATGGAGGCACAGGTCCATTCTATGTCTAGGGCGGCTGTCCCCCAGCTCCATCTGGGACGCAGGATGAGACCCTCCCTGCCCACAGACTGTCTGGCCAGTGGTGCATGCTCTGGTTATCTCCCGCTTGGGCTGCTGCCATGCGCTCTCTGTGGGGCTACCATGGAAGGTGACTTGGAACCTGAACTAATCCATAATGCGGCAGCTAGACTGGGGACTGGGAGCGGCCACCGAGACTATGTAACCCGAGTCCTGAAAGACCTGCATTGGCTCCCAGGACGTTTCCAAGCACAATTCAAAGTCTGGGTGCTGACCTTGAAAGCCCTCAACGGCCCAGTAGACCTGAAGGAGTGTCTCCACCCTGGACCGGGGTCCATCTCCTGAGGGCCTTCTGGCGGTTCCCTCCCCGAGAGAAGTGAGGTTATAGGGAACCAGGCAGAGGGCCTTCTCGGTGGTGGCGCCCGCCCTGTGGAACGCCCTCCCATCAGATGTCAAGAAAATGAACAACTACTGGTACCTGACTCTTAGAAGACACCTGAAGGCAGCCCTGTTTAGGGAAGTTTTTAATGTTTGAGCTTTTATCGTGTTTTTAATGTTCTGTTGGGAACCTCGTTCTGCCCCATAATACCTCCAAGGAGACCTTCTGCTCACCTCCCGCCCAAGACGTTGCTGGAGTTTGCTGAGTTCATACTCTTTCTTCAGCAGAGAGAGGGCTTTGTAGAGGCGCTTGGGAATCTAGGAGGAAAGGAAAGAGATTCCCATGTGTCTTTTCGGGGGGTCGGAGAGCCTTGGGGTTCAGGGGAAGGAGAGTTATGTCCAAGAAGGCTCCACGGCGCCAAGGATTATTCTTGATTTGTATATTTCTAGCCCGCCTTTCTCCCAAGGTTCAAGGAGGCATCTGACATTTTAAACACATCACTATAAAATGACGTTGTTACTAGTTAAAAAAAAACAATAGCTGGAATGAATCACAAGCACATTCGGATCCTTGTTATAGCAGTCCTCTGTTTTATATGAAATTATTTTTTGCAAAACGATAGTGCTGCACATCTGGACCCAGGAATTAAAACAGCAGCCCACAAGGCCAGCATCGTCTGCATATAAGTTTCCAAAGACCTGCCTGGGAAAATATTAAGGGGTGGGGGGTGGGGAGTACCAAAGCGGTTTTCAGCAACAAACACCCAAAAAAACAGCTTTTTTAAAAAAGAGAGGTTAAAAAGAGAAATCAATTAACCATTGTCGAAGGATGTCTTCTTCGCTGCCTGCAACATGCCTGGCAGGATAGGAAAGCTTCCAGGAGGCACTTAAAAGTTGGCCCGCTGAATCTCTAGTGGCAGGGAGTTCCACCGAGGAAAGGTGGTCAGTCGAGGCCCTTAGCACCCGGCCAGTTCATCTAGACCAGGCACGTCCAGCTCTCTAGAGACTGCGATCTACTCCCAGTATAATAAAACTGGCAGTGATCTACCCATTGTCATTGCCAGAGTTGCTGGGCTTTGGGGGGGGGGGGGACATTGACCAGAATTGTTAAGCTTCTGTTGCAGAGAGTGGCAAGAGTTGTTCAGCTTCTTTGGGGGGGGGGATGCTTAAAATCGCTCTCCCAACAGCCCGCCGCTGCAGAAAATACAGGCTTTCACAGCAGTGATGGGACATAGTGCGGGGGTGCGATGGGCAGGGTGGGGCACGATTGAACGGGGGCACCCAGGCGATCACTTCTTTAGACCCCACGATTGACCTGGAAAACCCAGGCGACCTACCTGTGGATGGCTGATCTAGAGAGATCCGCCTGGGCCCCCCAGCAGATTGTCCCTCCCCACTTACATTGGTCTCTTCTAGGATGTCCTGCAGCTCGTGGGACTCGGCCCCCGTCAGCGCAGCCCCCATGTCACTCAGGTAGATGGGGTTGTCGACAACTCTCTGCCCTGCCTGCATCATCTGAAGCACGGACTCCCTGCAAGGGCGGGACAAAACGGCAAGTCAGAAGGGAGGGGCTGCCTCTCTCCCACTTATTGTCACGGAAGAGTCCTTCAGTCCCAGAAACAACACTGGGGGGAAGTTTTCCATGCATGCGCAGCTTCTGGGCTCGACTGAGGTGTTTAGTATGAGGGAACCTTTGGTCATATGTGGTGGAATTGCAAAATGATAAAGGAATTCCGGGAAATGATATATAATGAATAGGAAAAAAATGTTTAAAATAACTTTACAGTGGTACCATGGTTCTCAAACTTAATCCGTTCCAAAGCGTTCCAAAACCAAGACACGCTTCTTTCCCATAGGCTGTAATGCAAAACGGATTAATCCATTCCAGACTTTTAAAAGCAAGCCCTAAGACAGGAATTGAACATGAATTTTACTCTCTAACGAGACCATTGATCCATAAAAAAGCAAGAATCAATGTACTGTACTATAAAATAAATAAGGCAGCATTGTAGAGGATAGAAATTATTATTTTTTCTTACGTACACTGATGACAGTCATTGTTTGGATGGGGGACTTTTATCCATTTCCGGATAAAAGTCACACAATCAATCAACTAGTAGCTGAACTGGGTTCCACACAGTCACAAAAACAAAGTCACAAAAACAAAGTCACAAGCCACAGTCACAAGTCAGTCCCATAAAATGAAGAATAAGTCACAGGGGGGGGAAATGAAAAAGCCACACAAACAAAAATGCAAAAGAAAAATAGCAAAAAGAAAAGCTCCAAATATCACTTTGGTTTTGGAAAGGACTTCCAGAATGGATTAAATTTGAGAACCAAAGTCCCAATGTACACTCCATGCTAGACTTGGGACTCCTGTACACTTCAGAAGCTGCGTATTGCCCTGCTAAGGCGGGCCAGGTAATTGGAAGTTTTGTTTGATAGAGGATAGAGGAGTTTTGTTTGCCTAACAAAACTCCCAATATGTTATGAACTCCTTTGTTCAGTTCCTAAATCCCTCACCCACCCTATGTCCCAGGGCGTGTGGCAACGGTAAAAAATAAATACAGAGTTCTGAAAGAAGTAAGATGGTTCCAGCAAGAAAAATGCAAAAAACAATTCCTTAGGAATTTGAACGTTTACAGACTGTTCAACATATAAAAACAGTTGAAAATGGTTCCAAGGGAGAAGCTTGCTATTTAGTTTGCCATTGGGTTCCCAAGGCAGCTCCCCAACGGGGGCTCAAGGGAAGGGCAGAGCCCCCAAGGGCCACACTGCCTGTACGGCCACTTCCTGGGGGAGGCAGGGCCGGGGGGCAAAGAGGGTGGCGCGAAAGCCTTCTTCAAACTCACCTGTACAGCGGGTTCAGCGCGATGATGTCTCGGATGGTCTTGACGATTTCGGCCGTCAGGGCCTGCGAAGGAAGACAGCGGTAGGGGCGGTTGGAGGGTGGGAAGGGAGAGGGACACCCCCCTCCAGGAACGAACCTCCATTTCCACTCACTGGAATGCCCTGGCCCCTCTCGGCACCTGTCCAGGAAGGGCAACATTCCCTTTGCAGACTCCCAAGGGGCACCGAAGGGGCGACTTTCAGCCAGCTCACTCACCTTGACCTCTTCCGTGACCTGGAATTCCTCGTGGGCCACATTGTCCACTTCCACCATGAGGACCTCGCCTGGGGGCGCTTCGAGGGGCTCCAGCACCACGTCCCCCACAGGCTCGCCTGCCTCCCTCTTGGACCGCTTCTGCTTCCGGCGGGTCTTTGACTTGCTCTCCTCAGCCGCCTCTTCGGGATCCACCTCCAGCTGTTTGTTGATCCGAATCCTGAAGGCCCAGAGGGCGGGGAGATGGGCTTAGTAAAGGGATCCGCATTCTCTCGCTCTCTCTCTCTCACACACACACACACACACACACACACACACGGTGTCTCCAGGCATGTTTCTGAGCACAATTCAAAGTGCTGGTGCTGACTTTTAAAGCCCTGTATGCCTGAATGAGCATCTCCACCCCTATCGTCTAGCCCAGAGGGCCTTCTGGCGGTTCCCTCCCTGTGAGAAGCGAGGTTACAGGGAACCAGGCAGAGGGCCTTTTCGGTGGTGGTGCCTGTCCTGTGGAAAGCCCTTCCACCAGATGGCAAGGAGATAAATTACTACAGTCGTACCTTGGAAGTCGAACTGAATCCATCCCAGTAGTCCGTTGGACTTCCAAAATTATCAGAAACCAAGACACGGCTTCCAATTGGCTGCAGGAAGCTCCTGCAGCCAATCGGAAGCTGCGTTGGACGTTCGGGTTCCAAAGAATGTTTGCAAACCGGAGTGCTAACCGGAACATGCTAAGAGGGAGGCATGCTTGGCAAACCCTCACCGGGATCAACTCCCGCCTGGAAACTTATGTTCCCACTGTGGAAGGACGTGTGGATCCAGAATTGGCCTCTACAGTCACTTACGGACTCACTGTGAAAACCATGTTTATGGAAGACAATCTTACTTGGCTATGAGGGATCGCCAAAGAAGAAGAGGAGGAGGAGGAGGGGCAGAATGAAGCGCAGCTATTCTTCCCCAATTGCAAGCGCTCGTCATCCAGTCTGCATCTTTCTCATTTGCCACTTCTTTCCCCGACCCTCCCCTTCACCAGAGGGGAGGCCAATGAGGAAGGAGATGGGAGGCCTGCAGGGGGGGGGGCTTTACCTCCGGTGCCCCATAACAATCATCCTCAACCGGTCGCCAAGGTCCTGCATCTCGTGAATCTGTACAAACGTTCCCGTCTGGTAGATCTCGTCCAGGTTCTCCACCACGTCCGACTCATTGCTGGAGACGGAGTGAAAGCAGAATGGCAGGCAGAGAGAAATTTATTTTTTTGCCGGGGGGGGGGGCAACAATGGCTCTCCAGGGTTTCAGGCTCAGGGGTCTTTCCCAGCCCCAGAGATGCCCCCACAGGACAGACTTTCTGCATGCAAAGCAAGTGATCTGCTACTGAGCTGCAGACCTCATCCCCTTAAGGCGGAACATTAAATGGGGGGGGGGAGAGATTTAAAACTGCACTTGGCCTTTGGAGCACAATATATGGGTGGCATTCCTCGAGTGGGACCCCAGGAACGACTGGGGTGAAATCTCTGGGCTTACCTGTCGTCCTTTTTGAGGAAGACGCCAGCGTATGGTTGGGCAAGGCTGACTTTCCTTCGCAGCAACTCAACCAGCTTCTTGTTTTTCACCTAAAAGGTTAATTTGTCGTTGTTGTTGTTGTTGTTAATGAATTACCCACCCTTCACCCTAAGGTTCTGGAGCAGGTTACATCAATTAAAATGCAACACTAAGAAAAGTTTAAAACAACCTTGCAGTCACAGTCAATTAAGGCAAGCCTAGGAGAGAAAGAGTCTGGCAAAGAGGGGAGCATGGACCTCCAAGTTGCAGCTTTTCTTGGACCGAAGCCCATTTGCTAGGGAGTCAGCCCCAATGAATGAATGAAATCTTTATTGCTAAAAGCTATAAGCCATCGCAATGGGTCACAATGTGATTTCACAATTTTTTTAAAAAAACCCAACAACCCCACTTTAGACTGAATTTTAGCACACATGAAAAACTTAAAACAAATCCTTATTTCCTGATAAAAGCCTCTGGACTATAATGCAACTTAAACAGAAAACTATCTTTAGAAAGTTTTTTCCTCCCAAAGCATTAGGGAAGCTTTTAATGTTTAACAGGCCATTGTATTTTAATATTTTGTTGGAAGCCGCCCAGAGTGGCTGTGGAAACCCAGCCAGATGGGCGGGGTATAAATAATAAATTGTTGTTGTTGTTGTTGTTTAAAAATCCAATTTAAATTTTAAAAATCTGATTTAAATAAATAAAAAACTGATTTATTTATTTAAAAACATTGATTTTTATCCACCCTGACTAGAATTAAGGTTTGCTCCTTGTATTTTGAGTAGAAATCAGATGAACATTGGTTGCCAGAAGGTCGTACAAGGCCCTTGAGGAACATTCAGCCCTCTCTCTCAATTCTGCCCTTCCTTACCAGCATATATAAATGTTGTCACATCCACCACAGTTCAAGGAAACAAGAGATGCTGAACTGTGGTTTCTGCCCAAACAAGAACAGCCCCCAATCTCTCTCTCTCCCCGCAGTCTGTCTCCCAAACAAATCCTTGAAAAGGCGGCCTTGGTGAGCTCTGGGCCTCTCAAGGGGAAAAGCAATTCAAAGGGCAGTGTGTCTAATCTTGAGTTTTGGACAACACCAAGGCTGAAAGCGTTGCCACTGCAAGCAAATTGCGGCATCGCATTGCAGAGTTGGTAAGGATCCAAAAAGCCATTCAGCTGGAACCACAGGGAAACAACAGCTGATAGTTCGAACCAAAGGAGCTGTGCTTCGATTTTCTTGAAATGAGCGGCAAAGGAGATGATGAAACGGTGTGAAATCCAGCAGACGGCCGGTTTATGAGTCACATCCTAAAATTCCAGGGATTGTGGGTTTTTTGTGTGTGTGTTGTGTGTTTACACACACACACACACACACACACACACACACACGATGCCCCACATCAGGATGAGGCCTCCCCTCCCCTCTCCCACACCAGGGCAGGAACAACAACAATATAAAAAAATTAAAAAATTACTTCAGTAGCACCTTTTCGTACGAAAGCTCATACCAAAATAAAAACTTAGTTGGTCTTTAAGGTGCTACTGAAGTAATTTTTTTATTTTGCTTCGACTCAGAACAACACAGCTACCTACCTGTAACTAACAATATAACAATTACAATAATAACTATAGTAAGAATAATAAAATAATATTGTTTGTTTGCACCCTTGCCTCCCCTTATAGGAATCCTAAGGTCTCAAATATAGAATAAAATGTTCATAAATGTACAAGGCAAGCACATACATCTATATAAATAAAAATGTGTCTGTCTGTGGGTCTCCAGCTATATCCGAAACCGCTTGACCGATATATCTAAGACCTTAAAATTATTCTAAGAGCCCCCAAAAGGTTGGGAAGCCCTGCTCTAGACCGGGAGGGCGAGGTGGGTTTCCGTGCTACCTCGAGGATCTTGATGAAGCGGGGGAAGACGGGGTTCCTGGAGACGGCGATGAGCGGCACGTGCGGGACCCTCTCGGGGACCATGAGGGGAGCCAGGGCCGTCCCCGGCCCGCCATCCCCGGGGAGGCCGCCCCCTCCGCCTCCGCCTTCGCCGCCTCCTTCTCCGTCTTCCAGGCCGCCGTCCGAGGAGGAGGAGGAAGGAGAACCGTCTCCGGGGCCTCGCACGAAGCACAGCAGCCGCTGGGGGGGAGGGGGAGGAGGACGAGGAGCCGCCACCGCCGCCGCCGGGGGAAGCCAAGCCCGTCCGGACCCCGCCGCCGCCGCCCAGGCTCGGGAAGCAGCCGGAGTCCGCCTCGGGCACAGACGGGCCCGGCCCCGCCACAGCAGGCGCAGCGGAGACGCCGCCGACATGGAGGCCGCCATCTTGGAAGCCGACGCCGCGCGCGAGGTGTGACGCCAACGCCGCGCGACGCCGGAGGCAGGGGAGACCGAGAGCGGGAGGGAGCGGAAGGGGCGGGGGCAGAGCGGGCCCGGGCGGACTTCCGGTGGCAGGGAGGGAGGCGGGCGAGGCGCCGCAGCCGCTGATTGGCCAGTTTCGTTTCCTTTGGCTTTCCCGGGTAGGAAGGATTTCAAAAATGAGAATTGTCTCATTTCATGCAGTGTGTAAATTTGTGTGTTATATTACATTACATTATTCCCTTATTTTATATTACAGTGTATATGTGCTACATATGTTAATTATATTATATTATGTCATTTTATTTTATTTTACAGTGTATATATATATTTGTTTTATTTTGCTGTATATTATTTTACAGTGTATATATGGGTGTAACGTATTATATCATTTTACTTGGGTTCATGTCATCATCATAAAAAAGCAGCAGCTAAAAAAGCCAATGCAATTCTGGGCTGCATCAATAGGAGTATAGCATCTAGATCTAGGGAAGTAAAGTACCACTGTATTCTGCTCTGGTCAGACCTCACTTGGAGTACTGTGTCCAGTTCTGGGCACCACAGTTCAAGAAGGATACTGACAAGCTGGAACGTGTCCAGAAGAGGGCAACCAAAATGGTCAAAGGCCTGGAAACGATGCCTTATGAGGAACGGCTTAGGGAGCTGGGTATGTTTAGCCTGGAGAAGAGAAGGTTAAGGGGTGATATGATAGCCATGTTCAAATATATACAAGGATGTCATATAGAGGAGGGAGAAAGGTTGTTTTCTGCTGCTCCAGAGAAGCGGACACGGAGCAATGGATTCAAACTTCAAGAAAGAAGATTCCACCTCAACATTAGGAAGAACTTCCTGACAGTAAGAGCTGTTCGGCAGTGGGATTTGCTGCCAAGGAGTGTGGTGGAGTCTCCTTCTTTGGAGGTCTTTAAGCAGAGGCTTGACAGGCATATGTCAAGAATGCTTTGATGGTGTTTCCTCCTTGGCAGGGGGTTGGACTGGATGGCCCTCGTGGTCTCTTCCAAATCTATGATTCTATGATTCTATCATCATCATCATCATTAGAATTTATATACCACCCTATACCTGAGGGTCTCAGGGCGGTTCACGGAATAAAATCAAGATATAAAATCACAAAATACATAATAGATAGAAAAACAACCCAATAGCCCCCCTCCCAAAAACCACATTTTAAAAGGGCATAGGATGTATGCGTGCTCACCTAGCACACCTATGAACATTCATTTTATATTTGAGGCCTTAGGATTCTTCTAACAGAATATGATAATAGGCTTGCCATTGGTCCTCTTTTCCCAGGACACTTCCTGCTTTTCCCCGGGTAGATTCGTCGTAGCGACCGATAGTTAAAAACAGAACTCGGCAAAAGTGTTTCACGCTATATTGCCAGGTCAAAAATGATGATGATGATTTATTGCATTTATATGCCGCCTTATAACCCGGGGGTCTCAAGGCGGTTCACGGAATAAAATCAAGATATAAAACCACAAAATACATAATAAAAATAAAATTGAGAACCCAAAGCTTCCCCCACCACCACCAAAAAACCACATTTTATAAACGGGCAACTTATATCGGCTTCAAACCAGTTTGGGATGATATATCAATATATCGCCGTGTCCTAACGGTTGCCAGCCTAGAAGGCTTTAAAAGTGAATCAGGCAAAAACCATCAATGGTGCCAGTGGCTCTGCTTTCAGAGGCAGACGTGCTCCTGAATCTCAGTGTCTGGAATTTACTGAAGGGGAGAGGGTCTTGTGTTCAAATCCTGCTTGCGGTAGCTCCCACACCACCCCGATCCCATTCCCCCCTCCCATCACAGACATTTCACAATTCTCCGCTTTAATAACCGTCTTCAGTGCTTTTTTTCCCCTAAACATTTTTTAGGGGTACTCTAATTTTGACTTGAGAAAATCACCATTTTATAAAATAAAATAAAATTACTTCTAGTATGTCCATCATCTATCTATCTATCTATCTATCTATCTATCTATCTATCTATCTATCATCTAGTTCTTTTTTTCTAGGGGTACTCTCATTTTGACTCTATAAAATCACCATTTTATAGTTCAAATCGGGTGTGTGTGTGTGATAAATACAGCAAATGGACAAAAGTACAAATGATTCACAAAACATTTAGGGGTATGCGTCCCGTCCCCCCCCCCCCGGAAAAAAGCGCCGACCATCATCATAAATAAACAGCGTTTATTTTCTACGCCGGTAAAGCATCACATCTATACATTCTTTCTTTCTTTTTTTTACAAAAAAACCGTGTGTTTTGTTTCAAGTGTTGGAAAGACGAGTGTTTGTTTTTTGTGATGGAGATGAACATGATTCGGGGAGGGGTAAAAGGTAAAGGTAAAGGGACCCCTGACCATTAGGTCCAGTCGTGACCGACTCTGGGGTTGTGCGCTCATCTCGCATTATTGGCCGAGGGAGCCGGCGTACAGCTTCCAGGTCATGTGGCCAGCATGACAAAGCCGCTTCTGGCAAACCAGAGCAGCACATGGAAACGCCGTTTACCTTCCCGCTGTAGCAGTTCCTATTTATCTACTTGCATTTTGACGTGCTTTTGAACTGCTAGGTTGGCAGGAGCTGGGACCGAGCAACGGGAGCTCACCCCGTCACAGGGATTCGAACCGCCGACCTTCTGATCAGCAAGCCCTAGGCTCAGTGTTTTAATCCACAGCGCCACCTGGGTCGCCACCGGGGAGGGGGGGGGACACAAAAAAGGAACACTGGCACCGGATTTAAATAACGTGGAAACTCCTGCGATCGAAAGAAGGAAGAGGGGAGCCTCCCCGCGCTGCAGCAGAGAGAGAGGCGCGAGTTCGAATCCTGAAATCCTTTCGTGCAAAACTGTCACCGTTAGAGAGCTGCCTGCAATAATGTATCAGAATATGGGGACAGGGGGAAGAGCTGAGGATTTGGGGAAGGGGATACAGATGATGGCTGTGCCTCTCCTTGGTATTTCACAGTCGGTCGATGGCTCCGATCCGGAGAGGCCCTTCGGCCCCCCTTCGCCGGCCCCCAGCCCCCTGCCCACCCGCCCGCCCCTCCTGGGCGTCGTCACATTGAGGTCTCTCCGCTGAGATGCTTCTGGGTGTCGTTCTCTGGGTAGATCAACTGGTACGGCTTCGCGTTCTCCTCAGCCCCCGAGTCAACCCCCAGGTCCGTGTCCTGCAGCTCCAGCTCGTGGCGGGATAAGTGCTCCACCACGCCAGCGCCCAGCGAGTCCCCCAGGACGTTGATGGTGGTCCGCAAGCGGTCTCTGGCGGAAGAAACGGGGCGGCAGTTAAGATGAGGGGAGGGCGAAAAGGATCTGGGGGTCTCGGTGGACCGCAAGCTAAATGTGAGCCCAAAGTCTAAACAAAATAAAAAACATTCCTTCCAGCAGCACCTTAGAGACCAACTAAGTTTGTCATAGGTATGAGCTTTCATGTGCATGCACACTTCTTCAGATACACTGAAACAGAAGTCACCAGACCCTTATATATAGTGAGAGGGTGGGGAGGGGTATTGCTCAGAAGGGTGGTGGGAATGGGTGATTGGCTGATAGGAGTGGTAAACCTGTGGGCGACTGTTAACGACTGCAATTGGTCTTGCAGGAAAAAGCAAGGGGTGAGATGGCATAAGAAAGCTTTATCGTGTATAATGAGATAAGAATCCAATGTCCTTATTCAGACCAGATCTCTCCATGGTTTTAAGTTTGGTAATAAGTTGCAATTCAGCAACTTCTCTTTCCAGTCTATTTCTGAAATTCTTTTGTAATAAGACAGCTACTTTGAGATCTTGTATAGAATGTCCTGGGAGATTGAAGTGTTCTCCTCCTGCTTTCTCTGTCTTGTGATTCCTGATGTCAGATTTATGTCTATTTATCCTTTGGCGTACGGTTTGGCCTGTTTGTCCAATATAGAGAGCTGAAGGGCACTGTTGGCATTTGATGGCATACACAATGTTAGAAGGTGAGCAATTAAATCGTCCTGAGATGGTATGTTGGATGTTGTTGGGGCCAGTAATGGTGTTGTCTGGGTGTATGTGGCAGCAAAGTTGGCATCTGGGTTTATTGCAGACCTCAACAGATTGGAGAACTGGACCCAAACCAAATGAATTTCCATAGGGACAAAGGTCAGGTTCTGCACTTCGGCAGGAAGAACCAGATGCACAAATATAGGATGGGAGGCCCCTGGCTCACTAGCAGTACATGTGAAAAGGATCTAGGGGGTCTTGGTGGACCACAAGCTTAACACGAGTCAACAGTGTGATGCAGCAGCAAAAAAAGCGAATGCTATTCTAGGCTGCATCCTCAGAAGTCTAGTGTCCAGACCAAGGGAAGTCATACAGGTGAAACTCGGAAAATTAGAATATCGTTGAAAAGTGCATTTATTTCAGTAATGCAACTTATTATTTTTTATTTTTCTTTTAATTTTTACCAATGCTTTCTTTTGGAAATTCCACAGTAATAAAACAAATAGTTACAATAATACAAAAATAAACAGCGCTATGACATTTCATTAATGACATTCCATTTATAATTGACCCGCCTAACGACAAATAATTACAATTACAACAAATAAAGGCTTGACATATCTTGCTTTGCCTGTCATGCATCTATCTCATATATTGGTTCCACCTTTTAAGTTGCGTTACTGAAATAAATGCACTTTTCGACGATATTCTAATTTTCCGAGTTTCACCTGTGGTCCCAATCACTTCTGCCATGGTCAGGCCCCACCTGCAATCCTGTGTCCAGTTCTGGGCATCACAATTTAAGAAGGATGTTGACAAGCTGGAAGGGGGGCAGAGGAGGGAGACCGACACCATCAAGGGTCTGGAAACTAAGCCTTATGAGGGATCGTCAAAAGAGCTGGGTGTGTTTAGCCTGGAAATGAGGAGACTGAGGGGAGGTAGGAGAGCCATCCTCTAATATCGCACATGGAAGGGGGAACAAGCTTATTTTCTGCTGCTCCAGAGGGTAGAACTCGAACCCATGGCTTCAAGTTCTAAGAAAGGAGATTCCAGATAAGCATCAGGGAAAAAAACTTTCATAGAATCATGGAGCTGGAAGAGACCACAAGGGCCATCCAGTCCAACCCCCTGCCAAGCAGGAAACACCATCAAAGCATTCCTGACATATGCCTGTCAAGCCTATGCTTAAAGACCTCCAAAGAAGGAGACTCCACCACACTCCTTGGCAGCAAATTCCACTGCCGAACAGCTCTTAAGGTCAGGAAGTTCTTCCTAATGTTTAGGTGGAATCTTCTTTCTTGTAGTTTGAATCCATTGCTCTGTGTCCGCTTCTCTGGAGCAGCAGAAATCAACCTTTCCCCCTCCTCTATATGACATCCTTTTATATATTTGAACATGGCTATCATATCACCCCTTAACCTTCTCTTCTCCAGGCTAAACATACCCAGCTCCCTAAGTTGTTCCTCATAAGGCATCGTTTCCAGGCCTTTGACCATTTTGGTTGCCCTCCTCTGGACACGTTCCAGATTGTCAGTATCCTTCTTGAACTGTGGTGCCCAGAACTGGACACAGTACTCCAGGTGAGGTCTGACCAGAGCAGAATACAGTGGTACTATTACTTCCCTTGATCTAGATGCTATACTCCTATTGATGCAGCCCAGAATTGCATTGGCTTTTTTAGCTGCCGCATCACACTGCTGACTCATGTCAAGTTTGTGGTCTACCAAGACTCCTAGATCCTTTTCACATGTACTGCTGTTAAGCCAGGTGTCTCCCATCCTGTATTTGTGCCTTTCATTTTTTTGACTACTTTCTGGTAGTCAGAGTTGTTTGGGATGGAAGGTAGTGGGCTCTCCTTCCTTGGAGGTTTTTTTAAGCAGAGGTCAGAAGGCCACCTGCCATGGATGCTTTAGTTGAGGTTCCTGCATTGCAGGGGGGTCAGACTTGATGACCCCCGGGGTCCCCTTCTACTGAGTGGACTCGATACAAGACAGCTTCCTATGCTCCTATTTCAAGTGCACCCTAAGGGCTAGAAAGGTGGGATCCTTCCCTGAAAAATAAGGGCACCGAAGTCCAGAAACCGGAGGACTAGAAACTCAGGGTCCTTCCCTGGAAATAAAAGCTGTCTCTCTGACTCTCTCCCAGGCCGCGGGCGCAGTTTGGGGCCAAAGGTGTCGAGAAAGCCTCACGATTCCTATCTGCAAAATCTCATTTAAAAAAATGAAATAAACATTAATTCCTGCAGCCCAGGCAGGCAGCCTCACCCCTTCCCACCTCGCAGGGACTTACAGGAACCAGTCGACTGCCATGATCAAGGTGATGTCTTCGGTCGGCAGCCCCACGGACGTGAGGACGATCACCATGGTCACCAGACCCGCCTGAGGGATGCCGGCCGCCCCGATGCTGGCGGCCGTGGCGGTGATGCTGCGGAGAGCAAGAGGGAGTTGGGTGAGCCGGGGTTTCGGGGTTGGGCTGGATGTCCTTTGGGGGTCCCTTTGCCAAGATGCAACCCTCCGCCCCGAAGAGCATTGCCAGGGAGGCGCTCAAAAGGCGCTTCGAAACCAGCCAGATTCTGCAGCCGGTCATTTAAAGGACATGCGCCACACAGTTAACCAGGGTGGATAAAAACCAAGGATTTTTAAAAAATTAAATCTGATTTTTTAAAATTCTAAATTGGATCGTTAAAATAAAATGCTTCACGAGCGTGAATTTCAGGGTTCGTGGGGAACAGGAACCCTTGTTTTGCACATTGTGGTGTGTCTGAAGCAGCGGCAACCGCAGGAAACCTTCCTCGCAGGGGCGTCGGAGGAGGAGGAGGACAAATCGAGCCCCTCTTTCGCACACGCACAGGGCCAGATTGAGGTTTGATGCGGCCCTCAGCTCCTGAAGGTAATGGGGCCCTTTCTATGTCCAGCTGTCCGTTGTCATCAGCAAATTGCCACTGGTTTTTGTGTTGAATAGATGCTATATTGTGATTTATGGAACTCATAGGTATCTCAAACCATTTGCACATATTTGTTTTTTTATCTTATATTTTGGAAATGTGCATCCAGTGGGTTTTTTTGGGGGGGGGCAAGAAAGTGGGGCCCTAAGTTAGAGCTTGTTGAGCTTAGACGTATAGGTGAAACTCGGAAAATTAGAATATCGTCGAAAAGTGCATTTATTTCAGTAATGCAACTTAAAAGGTGAAACCAATATATGAGATAGATGCATGACATGCAAAGCAAGATATGTCAAGCTTTTATTTGTTGTAATTGTAATTTTTTTGTCATTAGGCGGGTCAATTATAAATGGAATTTCGTTAATGAAATGTAATAGTGATGTTTATTTTTGTACGATTGTAACTATTTGTTTTATTACTGTGGAATTTCCAAAAGAAAGCATTGGTTAAAAAATAAAAAGTTGCATTACTGAAATAAATGCACTTTTCGACGATATTCTAATTTTCCGAGTTTCACCTGTAAACCCGGCAGTTCGACACGCACCTGATCGTGAGAATCTGCCCAAAGTCAAGCTCGTAGTTGTTGACCTGCGCGATGAAGATGGCGGCCAGCGCCTCGTAAAGCGCTGTCCCGTCCATGTTGATGGTGGCGCCCACCGGCAGGACAAAGCGGGTCACCCTCTTGTCAACGCCGTTGTTCTCCTCCAGGCACCGGAACGTGACAGGGAGCGTGGCCGAGCTGCAGGCGAGAGGGTAGGAGGGCGGCTCTGGGATGAGCAGGCTGGAAATCCTACTCAGAGTAGACCACCCCCACCCCCGGGACCCAGGTCCAAAGCACCCGTAGCTCCTTTCCCTGCCAGAAACATGAGGAAGGGGCGGCCATGCACTCTGCACATGCTCAGGGGGCCACCCTTGTAGTTGGCGAAGGCTGGCCATCTTTCAAAAAGTGAAAACCGGGACACAAAACTTGTTGAGCTCATATTTTTTTTTGCAACACCTCCCTCCAAAATTGAGCAATCTTTAAGGTTTTATTTTTATTTTTTGCTGCCTTGTGATTTATTGCCTATTCGCTGAAATCATTTTTATTTGGTTTTACAAATGCAAATCAATTACAAACGCCAAATGCATACCCGTAAGATGAGATTTCTCCGAATCTCTATAGACAATATGATGTGATATGATATGATATGATATGATATGATATGATATGATATGATATGATATTATATGCAGTACTTTTCCATCTATAAGACGCCCCCATGTATAAGAAGCACCCTATTTTTTGGGAGTCCAATTTAAGAAAATGGGGCGGAGATGCCCCCCATGTATAAGACACCTGATCCGTTCAGGGTGCTGGGAAGGGTGGCGCACCCCCCCAAACCGGGAATCCGCCCGGGGTCCCAGAAACGCTATGGTGGGGAGAGAGGCACGAGTTCGGATCCTGCTTATTTCGTGCAAGATTGTCACCATGGGGCATAGCTGCCAAGTTATCCCTTTTTTACAGGGATTTTCCCTTATGCTGAATAGGCTTCCTCGCGAGAAAAGGGAAAACTTGGCAGCTATGCCATGGGGAGAACGATTCGTTGCTGCCTGCTCTCGTTCCTTGCCTGTAACGTATCACAATATGGGAAAGGCAGAAGAGCCGAGGATTTGGGGAAGGGGTGCCAGGAAGGGCGGCACACACCCCCAAACCAGGAATCTACTCCGGAAAGAGCCCTGGGGGGGGGCCTTGGTGGCCGCTCAACGCCCACTGACCTGGAGGAGGTCCTGAACGCTGGCGTTCTAACCACTCAGCCACACTCCCTCTCCTGGCCCAAATGGGCAGCCTGATCCAGGAAGGGCGGCACACACACACACACACCCCAAACCAGGAACCCGGCCCCCGGGGTCCCAGAAACGGCCCTTGGCGGCTGCTCAGCGCCCGCTTACCTGGAGGACGTCCCGAACGCGGTGACGAGGGCCTGTAGGAGGCCGCCTATGAAGCGCCAGGGGTTCTTGCGGGTGACGGCGAAGTAGATGAGGGGCAGGACTACGAGGCCGTGGACCAGCAGCCCCACAATGACCGTCAGAGTGTACATGCCCAGCTGGCCGCCCATCACCGCCAGGTCGTCCATCTCCAAGATCTTGCCCGCGATCAGGAAGAGGATCCCAATTGGGGCATACCTGGGGGGGGAGAAGGGCGCCCCATGCAGGTGGGGTCAGAAACAGCAGGAACCTCGGCACCAGCCAACTTCTAATACAGGTACAGAGCTACCTTGGTTCCCAGACTTAATCCGTTCCGTAACCAAAGCGTTCCAAAAGCAAGGCAGCGCTTTCCCATAGAAAGGAATGCAAAACGGATTAATCTAGGCATCCCCAAACTGCGGCCCTCCAGATGTTTTGGCCTACAACTCCCATGATCCCTAGCTAACAGGAACAGTGGTCAGGGATGATGGGAATTGTAGTCCAAAACATCTGGAGGGCCGAAGTTTGGGGATGCCTGATCCGTTCCAGGCTTTTAAAGACAAGCCCTAAAACAGCCATTGAACATGAATTTTACCGGAAGATATTAAGAATGCAAATAGAATATTACTTATGTACGGTATTTAGCTGCAAGAGTTTTGATCGCAAGAAACTGGAAAAATAAGAATGCACCAAATATAACAGATTGGCAAATTTTAATGAAGGAATATTCACAGCTAGCAAAAGTCGCTGGAAAAATTAGAGGGCAATCAAAACAAAAAATAAAAAAGGAGTGGAGGATTTTTGATGATTATATATCAATGAATGAAGTAACCAAATCCTGAAGGCAGACTAGAATTGAACCAAGTTGAAGCTTAAAGGAAGAGAATATAGAAGTAAAATATGACGGATAAATACAAACTACGTAGGATATGATTGGAAGACCTTTTTTTTCTTTTTTTCTTTTTTATATTTGTTTGTTTTTTTCTTTCTTCCTTTTACACCTTTTTCTTTGAATGTGAAATTTTTTTGTATATAACAATGAAATATCTTTTTACTTCTTTTATCTCTTTTTCTTGTAAAAAGAATATATGCGACTTATGTGTATGATATTTAAAGATTGAAATAAATAAAAAACATTTTAAAAAATAACATGAATTTTACTATCTAACGAGACCGTTGATCCATAAAATGAAAGCGATAATCAACGTACTGTAGCAATTACTTAATGAAACAAGGTCCCATTACTGTACTAAGATTTGCTTGCGTCTTGAATAATTCCGTATATAGGGATACATTGCTTCCTCATACCAAGATGAGGATAAAACATAAATTCACAACATGTTTAGGGGTATGTGTACCCCCAGAAAAAAGCACTGGCTCTAGTCCTCATGAGGGCAATTGACTTAGGAATCTGCCTTGGGCAGCACCAACACACCAGGTTGATTTTAATTATTTTTTTTAAGAACGGTTCTTTTTACGGAGAATTATATTTTGTTTCTTTGAACTGCTTTGAGTTTTGTTTTGGTTTTTTTTTGTAAACTGCTTTGAGGTTGGCAGAGATTAAGGTTCTTAAACTCGGGGTGCTGGGTTCGAGTCTGAGGTTGGGCAACGCAAGGAGGTGGAGCTAGAACCAACGTGGGGCTCATACCCACAACACCGAGAGGAAGGGAGTCTCACGCTCTACCGACTGGCCTGGCCTGAAGTCGCAGACCGATTGCGGAATCGTAGAGTCACGAGGCGTCCCCAGAGGTCATCCATCCCAACCCCACTGCCATGCCTGGTGCAGGACCCGAACCCACGACCCGGAGATCCCCGTGCGACGCTCACCAGATGATGATGGCCACCATGCGGAGGATGGCCTCGTTGAGGCAGTCGAAAAACTCCCGCAGGGGCAGCCCCTTCTGCTTCATGTTGCCGATGACCAGGCCGAAGCAGATGGAGAAGACCACCAGCCCCAGGGCGTTGACCCCGTTGACCGACCCGGCGCCCGGGATCACCTCTTCGTAGCTCAGCACCTCCGGGAGGGCGCCCAGCGCCTGGGAGACATTGCGCCAGACGCCGGTGGTGTTCTCAGGAGCCGCGGGGGTTAGCAGCAGCGAGGGGGGCGAGGCCAGGGCGGTGCTGCTGTTGCTGTTGTGGGGCAAGGCCTGGGGGGCAGCGGTGGGGGCTGCCTCGGCCAGGGTCCGGTTGATGACTCTGACGCTGTACTGGGTCTTGTACTGCAGGGGGAGAGGAAAAACGTAGCGTGGATTGGATACAAAACCAGAAAAGCCCATAGTGCCTGCACTGGCTGGCAGCAGCGGCCCTCCAGGGTTTCAGGCTCCTGATCTAGTACTGAGCCCAAGAGAGGAAGGATCTGGTCCTCGTGAATCTGAATCAAGGGACTCATTTAATGCAGACTCAGGAATCTGCTCCCCGACCCATCAAGCTCAGTGTGGCCCACACTGGCCGGCAGCAGCAGCTCTCCAGGCTTCTCGGAGAGCAAAAAGATCCCCTACCCGTGAATCTGAATCAAGGGGTAAATTGAATACAAACTCGGGAGACTGTGGCTTGGTCCACCAGTCTCACCTACACTGGCCGGCAGCAACACCCTTAAGTCCGAGCCAGATCCTCTCGGGGGGAGGAACCCGCCCAGCTGCGCCCCTCTTACCTGTCTGAAGCAGGCCTCCACCAGGTTCGGGGGGAACATGTTCCTGCGGACGGAAGGGGGAAAGAAAACCAGATTATCTTCCCGCCGCCAAGCAGGTGGGCTTCCTGCCCGGGATGGTTCAGCTGTGATTCCTGCTTTTCAGGGGGGTTGGGATGGATGACCCCGCAGGGTCCCTTTTGGCTTTACAGTTCTAGGATCTTAGAGCTCCTCCCACTCACCGGACGAGGTCCAGGAAGGCGTCGGTGGTGTGGACCTGCTCGACGGTTCCCTCGCGGTGGAGGGTGTCCTTGCTGCCTTTCCCGGGGTGGATGATGAGGACCATAAATATGCCAATGAAGACGGCTATCAAGGTGGTCGCCGTGTAATAGACGACGGCGCGGAAGCCCATCTTCCCCGAGGCGCTGCCGTCCAGCGACGCCATGCCTGCGGGGTGGGACAAAGGAGCTGGAGATTCGGGGAGGGAGAAGGCTCTCCAGAGACAAGACACAGGCCGAGCGGCGGCGGCTCAAGATCAAGCATGCGGAGTTGGGAAAAACTATGTATATTCCGGCGTATAAGACGACCCCCGACTTTTCCAGTTAAAATATAGAGTTTGGGATATACTCGCCATATAAGAAATACGACCCGGCGTATAAGACGATCCCCAACTTTTGAGAAGATTTTCCTGGGTTAAAAAGTAGTCTTGTACGCAGGAGTATACATATTTATTTGAATTTGAAATCAAATTGAAATTTGAAATTCGAATTCAAAATAAATGTTTTAAATGTAAGTAATGAAATTCAAATTCAAAACAAATGTTTAAATGTAAGTAATGAAATTCAAATTTGAAATTGAAATCCAAGGCAAATATTTAAATATAAGTAATTAAATTCAAATTTGGAATTCAAATGCCAAGTAAATTTGTAAATATAAGTACCGGTAATGAAATTCAAATTGAAATTCAAAGTATTTAAATGAAAGCAATTAAATTCAAATTAAAAGTAAATGTTTAAATATAAGCAATTAAATTCAAATTAAAAGTAAATGTTTAAATATAAGCAATTAAATTCAAATTAAAAGTACTTGTATTCAAAATCAAAATTCAATTTCAGAGTAAATATTTAAACATAAGTAATTAAATTCAAATTTAAAGTGAATATTTAAATATAAGTAATTAAATCCAAATCCAATATTTATATTGAAATATTTATATTACACACACACACACACACACATTTATTGACACCCGTGTTTTCCCCGTGCAAATGAGTGCAGACCAGGCTGCAAAAAGACCACGCCCTGGCCCACCCCGCAGGGTTAGCGTCCGGCAAGGCAGAAGCCCTCCAGGTGCAGCAGCTCACCTGTGATCAGGCTGGAGACGATGAGGGGCAGGACCAACATCTGCAGCATTCGCATCAGCAGCTCCCCGGGGAAGGAGAAGTACTTCACCTGGCGGAAGGTCAACTTGTAGGGCCGCAGGGCCATCGCCAAGGTGATCCCTGCGGGGCGGAAGGAGGGGCACAGAAATTTGCTCCCGGCACTTGAATAGCGGGTCGAGAGCTCCCGGAGCCATGTGCAGAGTGCCACCGGGGAATCTCGGAGCAAGAGGCGGACTACAACTCCCATGGTCCCCTGACCGCACTCGCCGGGGCTGATGGGAAGCGGAGTCCTGGATCTAACCCTGTGAGTTGGACAGGTTGAGCAAAGTCGCTGAAATCCCTTCTGCAGCCAATTTAGATGTGGGCCCACAAAGCTCAGAAACCCAGACTATTTATCAAATTTTTAATTGTGTTTCGTGAATATCGGCTGGGTTTTCTTGTCCGCCTTTGACCTGCTTAATAATAATAATAATAATAATAATAATAATAATAATAATAATTTATTATACCTCGCCCATCTGGCTGGGTTTCCCCAGCCACTCTGGGCGGCTCCCAATAGAATATTAAAAACATTAACAATTTCCCTTCACGGAAGTGCAGCTTGTGTATACGGTACTTAAAAGGGGGGAGGGGAGATATTTAAAGAAGAGCTTAAATATTTTCCTTTTTTAAAAAGAAAGAGAGAGAGAGAGAGAGAGAGAGAGAGAGAGAGAGAGAGAGAGAGAGAGAGAGAGAGAGAGTTTTCATGCAATTCTTTCCCTCCAAGCCAATTAATTCCCAAACCAGGTGGAACAAATTCGGGGAAGGAATGATAATGTTTTAAAAACGCGTGAAATTGAGATGAACTGCAAAGAGACTGGATTAGGAAATGCAAAACTTAAATAAATAAATAAAAAGTTTAAAAATAAACTTTTGAAGAAAATATATCATTCTTTTTTGAGATCTTGCAAGCGGAGAGAGCGAAGCAGATCTCCTCTCTGCAGCTTGCTAGAGTTCCCACCCCAACCCCCCAATCCTCTGTAATCCTTGCAAATTTTTCTGGCTCTTTCTCTCTCTTTTTAATTTTTATTTTTTTCCGGAACCCGGAGCTATTTGGCGTCACCCTGCAAGCAGCTCGTGACCGGCTTAATCTGACCCACACACGCAAAGCAGGCAGAAGCCTTCCCCGACGTCCAGATCTCCCAGAAGGGACCCCGCAGGCTCATCTAGTCCAACCCCCTGCAATCTAATGCTTTGATGGTGTTTCCTGCTCGGCAGGGGGTTGGACTGGATGGCCCTTGTGGTCTCTTCCAACTCTACGATTCTATGATTCTATGATCTAGGAATCCTTTCCCCCAAACGCAGCATTCGAACTCGTGACCCTGAGATCGAGTTTCGTGCCGATTGAGCTACGTATACTGGATTGAAAGAAAGAAAGCACATTATCTGATTTCCAGGGGGCAGATTTGGAACCTCGAGCCTTAGGTTTTCCTCTGAGCCCCACAGCCTGCTACCTGCATGGGGGAGCGTTTTTAAAAAAATATATTTATTTTAAATGCTATAGCCCTTCCCAGGAGGACTGTACCACCTGGTTTAGGGAAGTTTTTAATGTTTAATGCTGTACTGTATTGTGTTTTTAATATTTGATTGGGAGCCGTCCAGAGTGGCTGGGGAAACCCAGCCAGATGCCCTGGCTGCAGTTCTTTGATTGGCCACAAGGGGGTTAAACAACCACAGGCTTGAATTGGGATGGGTTCCCCAAAGGCCATCCATCCCAACCCCAGAGGGAGTCGATTTTAGGTGGTCACGTTGTGGCTTGGAGGGGGTCAGATGTTAAAGAAGTAGTTTAACCACCACCCCCGCCTGGTTCTTCCTAGTGACGATGCCCTTTCAGAGCAGCGGTGGAATGGCTCAGTGGTTAGAGCAGGGGACTCTTGGGGTCAGGGGTTGGGCTAAAGATTCCTGCCTTGAAGGGGGTTGTGCGTGTGAGGCCCCCCCTGCACATACGCAGAGTGCCCTGCCAGCACATCCGGCTCAAGAAGCATGAAGTAGTGGTGGCCAGGCACTCTGCGCATGCTCGGGGGCCACCCTTGTCTGTTACACCGACAATCATGATATGAAACGGGGGGCAGCCAACCAGGTGCATGCTGGGAGTTCAGAGGCCAGCAACTTCCTAGCTGCCCCAAAACCACTCGTCCATTTTTTTTAATATACAAATTTTAATTTTTTTACACAAAAATTGACATTATTCAAATCCTTTTCAGTGTGATCATTTCTTTCAGATAATTTCTTTATCGGCTGCCATAACTGCCATTTATTTTCTTTTGGGGGGGCAATTCATTTCCCCTAAGTTTTCCAAAATTAACAGCAAATTAATTTGAATTCACCACCAATTTAAAAATGGACTTTCCACACCCAAGAGATGCTTCTTTCCCCCTCCTTCCTTTGCTGTTCACAGTACAGCATTCCACTGCCATTTATCCTCTGTCGCCAACCATTTATTTCTTCTCCTTCCCTGGCCCATGATTCGAATCCTGATCGCGATTTCATTCGGCAATAGCCCTTTCCTCCGAAAAGAGCCCACCGCTCTCCAGCAAAGATCCTGGCCCGTGCCTCGATTCCCCCCATTGCAATTTTGTCGCGAGAAGCCGTGCGCGCCACAAATTTCCCCGATCCTGCAGCGGGGAGTTCCACCGTTCCGCTCTGGACAAAACCAGGGCTTTCTGGGGATAGCAAGGAGCTCTGCAGGGTGGTATTCGGCCCCACTGGCACCCCAAAGACGCCCATCTGAGGATATGCAGGGACCCCCCTTGCGCCCCCTTACCCAGAAGGACAGCCGTGACGGTGAGCAGGACGAAGGCATTCTTCTGCAGGCAACTCCGCACGCTCGCCCGGGTGACGCCGTACATCCTGGCTTGCGCCCGGGCCGCCCTCTTCCGGAGGGCATGGCGGAGGCGCTGCGCCCGGCTGCCCCCCGGCCCTAGCGCCTTGGACTCCTCCTCGTTCAGGAACAGGCTGTTGGCGCGAGCCTGGCGCTCACCCATCTCAGGGGCGGCTCAGCACCCCGGGCACCTGGGGGGGGGAGAAGGAGCAGAGAGCGAGGGGGGAGGAATGCAGCCAAAGCTGGCTGACCCGCCAAAACCCACAGGGGGGGGAGCCTGGCCTACCTCGCAAGGGGGGTTGGGGGATCCAGCGGGGAGAAGCGGGGTGGGAAATGGAATCTGTGCCTAAAACAAAGCCACCTAATTCCTTCCTTTCTTTATTCCTTCCTTCCTTCGACACCTAATTCCTTCCTTTCTTTATTCCTTCCTTCCTTCGCCACCTAATTCCTTCCTTCCTTCCTTCCTTCCTTCCTTCCTTCCTTCCTTCCTTCCTTCCTTCCTTCCTTCCTTCCTTTGCCACCTAATTTTCCTTCCTTCCTTCCTTCCTTCCTTCCTTCCTTCCTTCCTTCCTTCCTTCCTTCCTTCCTTCCGCCACCTACATCCTTTCTTTTCCTTCCTTCCTTCCTTCCTTCCTTCCTTCCTTCCTTCCTTCCTTCCTTCCTTCCTTCCTTCACCACCTAATTTCCCTTCCTTCCATCCATCCATCCTTCCTTCCTTTTTGTAAAACCTTGGTGCTTTACTGACAGACCCTTCAGAATGGTCATATCATGCATACCTTTTAAAAGCCCCAAAGGATTAACATTAAATACGAGGGTTTTATTAAAAAAAATCTATTAGAAATATCCAAGCACTGCATTCTCCTGGGTTTAAAAAACAAACCAGCCCTGCTGTGTGGGACAAAGCAGGAACAAGGCATCAGCTGGCGTAAAAAATAATAATCCATGTTTCAGCATCCAAAAATCAATCTTTCTCAGCAGACAGCCTTCCTGCAGCAAAGTTTTTCTTGTCTCAAGTGGCTAAAACCACCTAATTTCTAACATTCCAATGTTAGGATAAGTCGTAGAATCGTGGAAAGGATTCCCCAGGGATCATCTAGTCCAACCCCCCCCTTGATTCCCAGAATGATTGACAGGGAAGGGACCTGACGGCCATCTTAGCTCAACCCGCTGGAACACAGGAATCTGGCCTGCGCCTCTGCCCTAATCGGGTCACCCCGATTAAAACCGTCGTCCAGAACCAGCCCCCAACCCCAGAAAACCCCTTGGCGCAACCTCTGAGTGAAAAGCAACAGGCCCATTTTCCAGAGGGGGAGACTGAGGCTCCGCCAGCCGGGAGAGAGGGCACCTGAGGACAACAGCCGGCATGCCAAGACCCGGCTTGGCACAGGGAGCTGGGATTTGAAAAACCAGCCGCCTGCAAAGCAGATTGGCCTCTCTGGACAGGCTGGGGCCAGGACCCCTCGAGCGGACCCACCTCTGGGTGGCCAAGTGGGGCTCCTCCTTGGCACGGGCGAGGGGCGGCCCAGATCCGTGGCTTACCTGGAGGAGCCTCTGCCAGGCTCAGCTCAGGTCCTCTGTTCTAGGGCAGACTCTTCCTCTCGCCTCCGCTGCTGTTGAGCTCTGGCAAGGAAAGAGAAGTCCGGGTTAGGATTCGAGGCAGGAGGCGGTACCAGCCCTGAGCGTGGGGCTTTGGGCCCCCTGTGGGACGCCGGGAGAGGAGCTTAACCCTCTTGCACCAGCCAAGGAGATGGAGTCAGGCTGGATCAAGCCCAGGGCTGAGAGCAGCCCCACTGCCTGTGTATAGGGGCTGGGCCGCTTGCTTGCCCGGATCACAGAACTGCACAGGGTTGGGACCCAAGGGTCATCCATCCCAGCCCCCGGGAAAACCCAGCTAAATGGGTGGAGTGTTATTGCACGTGAACCTCATGGGTAGGTTGCTCAGTGGGCAAAGAGTCAGCCTCGATTGCTTTCGCTCCCAGCCCAGGCGGCCCTCGGAAGGCCACGTGGCCCCTGGCCTAGAAGGAAAGGCTCTTCCCGCGCCTATCATAGCTTTAAAGAAAGACGGTGAGAGGATTTTTTTTTTAAATGTCCATCCTGGGTTTCTGTTTCCCACACCACCCAATCAGATGCCACACGGTGAGCCGTTTGGAAATCGCAGGTAGACTGCGACTGCGAGGGGAGGCTCCATTGAGGGACCCGGAGCGTGCGGACTGCCTCGCAGGATAGAACCAGCAGAATTCCAGCGTTGGAATTCTGTGCAGTGCAACGAATGAAAAATGGCAACGGAGAGGAAATTGCAATGAATGACAAATGGCAACGGCAGCATTGAATTGCAATGAAATAAAAACCAAAGCGGAACGCTAGGAGATTCGGGGCAGAAAAGAACGGGGGTGGGGTGGAGTGGGGGGGCTCCTTGCGCCCGTGCTCTGCTTCCAGAGGCAGGGAATGCTTCCGGATTCGAGTGTTCAGGAGGCCAGAGGGCTCCGGGGCTCAAATCCTGATGGAGGGTTTTCCGCACGGCAAAGCGATTTGCAACAGCTCAAGACATCACCGGCCGCATGTGGGCATGCAAAGTTCTCTGGAGGACCACAGATCCCCCCCCATCATCACCCCATGTTTCTGCGCCCCCCCCCATTTCCCCTGCATCGCTTACTCACATCTCCTCTCCGCACCAGACAAGCTCTTTCTCGTTCTCTCCTTGCAAAAATCCCTGGATGCAGAGAGGAGGAGGAGGAGGAGGAAGACGACCACCTCCGAACAAAGCCGCTGAGATCTGAAAGGGGGTGGGGGGAGAGCAGCTGTGTGCCCATGCCTGGGGAGGGAAGGGGGGGTGAGATGCAGAGACGGGCCCAATCCGGAGGGGAGAGTCTGTTGCCAGGGCCATCTTTGAGGAAGATGCAGCGCTGAGCGGAGGAAGGAAATCTGGCACTGAGATGAAGGCAGAGCCCCCTAGACCACACCTGGAGGGGGGCTGAATTGGCCTGGGGGGTGGGTTCTTTCGAAGCAGCCCCCTCCCCAATTAAAAGCAATGACCTCGCTTCTTCCGGAGGGGAAAACAAGGAGCCGGTCCTTTGCCAATTTCAAAAAGCTGGATCCACGAATCACTTTTAAAAAAGATGGCAACTTGCAAAATGAAGGAATTTCAGTTTGCGAAAGAATGAAAAAACCTACTCGGAATTAATCCTTCCACAGAGCTGGATCTGGTGGGTGGGCTATGGTAGAAATTTATATTTTATATTCATGTTTCTACTATTCTGCATTTAATCAGAGACGGTTATAGACATAATCAAAAGGGAGGCCTGGGTTCGGATCCTCACTTAGAATCATAGAGTTGGAAGAGACCACAAGGGCCATCCAGTCCAACCCCCTGCCAAGCAGGAAACATCATCAAAGCATTCTTGACATATGCCTGTCAAGCCTCTGCTTAAAGACCTCCAAAGAAGAAGACTCCACCACACTCCTTGGCAGCAAATGCCACTGCCGAACAGCTCTTACTGTCAGGAAGTTCTTCCTAATGTTTAGGTGGAATGTTCTTTCTTGAAGTTTGAATCCATTGCTCCGTGTCCGCTTCTCTGAAGCAGCAAAAAACAATCTTACTCCCTCCTCCATATGATATCCTTTTATATATTGGAACATGGCTATCATATCCCCCCTTAACCTTCTCTTCTCCAGGCTAAACATACCCAGCTCCCTAAGCCGTTCCTCATAAGGCATCGTTTCCAGGCCTTTGACCATTTTGGTTGCCCTCTTCTGGACACGTTCAAGCTTGTCAGTATCCTTCTTGAACTGTGGTGCCCAGAACTGGACACAGTACTGCAGGTGAGGTCTGACCAGAGCAGAATACACTTGTTAAGTTGCAAGCGTCCTACCTCGCAGGGCTGTTGTGGGAATTAAATGAGGGAGAACCACAGCCAGATGGGCAAAGTAGAAATAATAATAATATATTATTATTATTATTATTATTATTATTATTATTATTATTATTACTCATGCTAACTCAAGCTCCTTGGAGAACCGAGGCTGGGGTGTGAATGCAAGGAAGAATAAAACAGACCCATCGTCCTGCCTCGGGCTTTTGGGGCATCATTGCTCTGTTCCCAACAACCTTGCGAGGCGGGACGGGGTCCGTTCCCATTTTACAGGACTGTAAAAAAAGTCCAGAGAGGCTCCGAATTATTGGCAGACACCTCTCAGCCTAACAGCTGCGAAGCGAAGGAGCAGCAATGCCCCCGAGCCGCGTTCGAGAGTCCGGGGCACGGTGCCAAAAGGGCGCCTCTGAGCACGTGGGGAGCGCCTGCAGAAAAACGGAGCTGGAATTAAGGAGCAGTATTTCCTCGCTCCTGCCAAAGCTGTTTCGCCAGAAGGATTTGAAACCTTACACCCACTGGGAAGAAGAAAAAATAAAAAAACGTTTCCAGATTAAATGAAATGAAGGCATGCAGGAATTTACTCCCTCCTGCGTCAGGGAACAGGCCTCCATCTTTTCCTAAGCAGAAACCCGGCAAGAATCAGTGATTTTGGAGCAAAAACAGCCCCGGAAACAGAGAACGGAACCCGTTTTTTTTTGTTCAAAGTCAAGAGCAAATGCCATTCTATTCTTATACCCAGAGGCAGGGCAGGTGCTCTGAATGCAGAAGGTCATGCAGGTTTGTTGCAGTTGCAAAAGGCTGCAGACACCGAGGGCTTATCCATTGGTGATGTCTGCACTGACCGGCAGGGTGACAAGGGACGATCGCAGGATGGCCGGACCTTCTGCATGCAGAGCACCTGCTCTGGCGCTGGGCGAAGGTGGTTCTCTTAAAAACCAAGTTTCTGGTCCTCGGCGTTGTGAACAAGGGCATGGAGATCTGCTTTGTGTCGCCCGCACTGGCAGCAGCAGCGGCTGCCCTACCTTCAAGTGCCAGGAGGGCCTTCTGCACTCAGAGCAGGTGCTTGACCGCTAAGCTCCGGTCTTTTCCTCATGAGTCTGGATACAAGCTGAAGCAATGGAGGAAGCTGCCTTGGACCATTGCTCTGCCTAGTTCAATACAGCCTGCACTGACTGGCAGCAGCTCTCTTGCTAGGAGATCCCTGCGAGGTTTGGACCTGGAAAACCTTCCACATGCCAAGCACCTGCCCTTCCCTGGTCCTCAATATTATCAACAGGCGGCTGGTTTAAACGGGGCTGAAATCAGCCCACCTAGCTCACCACTGCCGGCACAGGCTGGCAGCAGCAGCTCTCCACAGTTTTGAGCAGGGAGTATTTTCCCAGCCCTGTCTGGGGACGGACCCCAAAACCTTCTGCATGCAGAGCACCCCCTCTGCTCTGTACAAGAAACTCACCTTTCCAAGACGGTACAGTAGCTGCCAGTTGAGACTGGGTTTTTTCCTCCCCCAGTGAATCCTTCCTGCCGTCTTGGCCAGGGCAGCACAGTCAGCATAGCCTGAGACTCGTGATCTCAGGGTCGTGAGTTCGAGCCCAAGATTCCCGCATGGCCAGGGGTTGGACTGGATGACCCCTGGTGGTCCCTCCTGACTCTGCAATTCTATGCTTCTACATCTGGAGTGCCAGGCAGATGTTCCTTGCTCCTTCTTCCCTGTGGGCTGGCTGGAGAGGAAGAAACTTCCCCTATTTCACTTTCACCATTTTGGGTAGGCTGGGGGGGGGGCCACGAGGGCCTGCTACCCCCCTCTTAAAGCTGGGGCATGAGGTCGGCAGACCCCATAGATCTCCTGCCCGTCTGACTCCCCACAACCCCCCCCCGCATTCAACCATGATTTTCAAGGGGCGCTGGGGTGCCCATAAATCTCTCCTGCTCCCCTTTCCCCTGGCAACGACCCTGCGAGGAAGGCTTCATTTATATTTATATTTATATTTATATACAGTATAATATTATACTGTATATAAATATAAATATAGGCGTGCTATGGTCCATGGCGTGGACCATATATATTTCATATTTTGTATATAAATATAAATATAGGCGTGTATGGTCCATGGGGTCACGAAGTCGGACACGACTAAACGACTAAACAACAACAACAACATCATAATATTAAGGCTTACAGAGCAAAACACAAAACAAAAATACAAAATACAAATACGAACCAAAATACAAAATATATTTCCCCCTTTTTCTAAGCAAACCAAGACTTTTACAAGGATGCAGTGAAAACAAAAAAGCGGGCCGAGAAAAATAGAGAAGACCACTCTTGTTGGAGGGGGGCAACCATTGCGCCCCCTTTCCTCTCCAACTCCCCCCGGCTCAGTCCCACCCGGTTTCTCCCCTACAACACCCTGCCTGGTGGGGGCTCGCTCCCCCCACCCCAGACCCCCCACCTAGACACGCGTCACGTGGGAACGAGGCAGGGCGGCGTGCACGCGTCGCGGTTGGAAAACGTGGCGAGAGAGAAGCGCGTTCGCGCGCGCATAGAGGGAGGCTGCCTTCCTTCCTACCTGGCCGGGCTGCTGTTTCTGCAAGCGCAGCAGCTGTTCCGTGCGCGCGTCCTGCTCGCTCCTTCCCCGTCCGCACGTGCGTCCGCCTGGCCGCGGCTCCTTCTGCCTGCCTGCCTGCCTGCCTGGCGCTAATCGGAGGCGGAGAGCGCGCCTTCCCGGAGCCCATTGGCCGCGCCAGGCGGGCGGGTCCGCGGCCACGGCCGCCCTCCCAGCTCCCGGACTCGGAGCCGGAGGGCGGGCGGGCGGGCAGGGCTGCTGCTGCTGCCGCGGAGCCGGGGCGCGTCGGAAGGGGAGGAGGAGGAGCAGGGCGCCTCTGGGCATACGCAGAGCGCGCCCGGCCCGAGCCTGCCAAAGGAAGGACAAGGGCGCCTCTGGGCATGTGCAGAGTGGGCGCTGCCTGAGCATGCCAGCTTCCTCTCCTCTTGCAGGGCAAGGGTGCCTCTGGGCATACGCAGAGTGTGCAGCTTCCCTCCTTGAAAGAAAGGAAGGAAAAGGGAGCCTCTGGGCATGCGCAGAGTGGACAAAGCCTGAGCATGCCAGCTTCCTCTCCTCTTGCAGGGCAAGGGTGCCTCTGGGCATACGCAGAGTGTGCAGCTTCCCTCCTTGAAAGAAAGGAAGGAAAAGGGAGCCTCTGGGCATGCGCAGAGTGGACAAAGCCTGAGCATGCCAGCTTCCTCTCTTCTTGCAGGACAAGGGTGCCTCTGGGCATACGCAGAGCGCGCCCGGCCCGAGCCTGCCAAAGGAAGGACAAGGGCGCCTCTGGGCATGTGCAGAGTGGCCACTGCCTGAGCATGCCAGCTTCCTCTCCTCTTGCAGGGCAAGGGTGCCTCTGGGCATACGCAGAGCGCGCCCGGCCCGAGCCTGCCAAAGGAAGGACAAGGGCGCCTCTGGGCATGTGCAGAGTGGGCGCTGCCTGAGCATGCCAAGCTTCCTCTCCTCTTGCAGGGCAAGGGTGCCTCTGGGCATACGCAGAGTGGGCGTTGCCTGAGCATGCCAAGTTCCTCTCCTCTTCCAGGACAAGGGTGCCTCTGGGCATACACAGAGTGTGCAGCTTCCCTCCTTGAAAGAAAGGAAGGAAAAGGGAGCCTCTGGGCATGCGCAGAGTGGACAAAGCCTGAGCATGCCAACTTCCTCTCCTATTGCAGGAAAAGGGTGCCTCTGGGCATATGCAGAGCGTGCACCGCCTAAGCCTACCAGCCGCCTCTCCCCTTGCATGAAAGGACCACCTCTGGGCACGCACAGAGTGCTGCTTGCCTTTCCCTCTGCAGGGGGAGTCGGAGAAGCGACCTGCAGGAATGACTTGCCCCCAAGGCTGCGCAAACCCATTCACACATACACTCTGCTCCTGTTTGGGGGATCTGGGTGCAAGGACAGGACACTGAGTTTCCTGTCATTCTTAAACGGAGCCTCCATGGACAGAGCCAGTCTACCGCAGAGCAACAGCGGGAGAAGCCCCGATGCAGCTGCTCGGGAGGCAGGATCTGCACCCAGGGCAGAGGCGGGAAACAGCTGCTGTGATTAACCCCTTGCCAGCCACTCGCAGGGCCCAGCTCCTTGGCACAACGCCATGTTGCAACGGCCTCCTCCTCCTCCTCGCCTTTCCCCTGCGGAAGCTCCAAGCAGCCGTTCTGGGAAGGATTGCGAAGCCCGCCCCGCCCCTCGCACCCACTCCCTGGTAGGCGAAAGCCCTCCCTCCCTCCCGGGTTAACAAAACCAGAATTTGTGGGCCTCCCGTGAAGCGGAAGGTTGGGAGATTTGGCTTGGTTAGACTGGGGAACTGCCTGCCACAAGACCCGCCTTGGCCAAGCACAAAATTCCTGCATCCAATCAGCCAAACGAGAAGGACAGGAGGCTCTTGAAGTTTGTGTCCCGTTTTGGGGGGGGGCAGCCAGGATCCTGGGCTCAATGGGGGACCCCCTTGGGCCCCGACCCAGCCGGATTTCTGCTGCCAGGCCCAATCCAGGCTGGCAGCTCAAAGTCGCCGTGACTTCTAGGCCGCGTCTCCCCGGAGATGCCAGCCCGGGAACGTCACACGCCCTGAATAAATCGGGGAGGCCCAAAAATAGATCCCCTAGGGCGCCTGATTTGCCGGGAGCCGGTTAGAAAAGGGGGCACCTCCTCTGGCACCCCTGCCCTCCCTCGTGGATTCACGTGCCCTGGCCGTGGGGCAGCCCCGTTCCTGGTGCCAGAACTGTGTCACCGAATCCGCACCCAGTGCCCTCCGAGGGGCTATTAAAAGATTTGATTGGCGCACGGCAAGGCAGGCATGTAGGGCAGAGGTGGACGGGGGCCGCATTCCCCTCCGGGAGTCCTGACCCCGATCGCCTGGGGTGGGGAAGCCCTTTTTAGCCTGGGGGGGGGGCGCAGAGGCAAATGTGGATGTTATTACCCCCACCTTTGGGTACCACGGGCAGTGGGGTGCAGTGAGCGGAGCATGGGGGGCGGCGACCCTGCCACAAAGGTGTGTTTTGTAAATATAGTATTTATCAATTTGTTGTTTGTTTCTCTTTTGATTCCGCATTATTATTTTCATGTTCAGTTTGACATAATAATAATAATAATAATAATAATAATAATAATAGTGATAATAAATAATTTTGTCCATTTTGTAGCATTTCAACACATCCTTATTTTCCACTGTAAATTTTAGCTCTTCTGGTAAGCCATTCGAATTCTGCCTGCATCCTTTCTACGTCATAGCATCTGTATTTTTTCCTACTTGCCTTTCCTCATTCCAATTCCCATTTTAAAAATAAATATAAGAAGCTATGAATTATAATCATCGCACGTCTTTTAGATCAGTCCAGCTTCAGATTGTTCATAGAATCCTAGAGTTGGAAGAGACCACAAGGGCCATCCAGTCCAACCCCCTGCCAAGCAGGAAACACCATCAAAGCATTCTTGACATATGCCTGTCAAGCCTCTGCTTAAAGACCTCCAAAGAAGGAGACTCCACCACACTCCTTGGTAGCAAATTCCACTGTCGAACAGCTCTTACTGTCAGGAAGTTTACAGGTAGGTAGCCGTGTTGGTCTGAGTCGAAGCAAAATAAGAAAATTCCTTCAGTAGCACCTTAAAGACCAACTAAGTTTATATTTTGGTATGAGCTTTCGTGTGCATGCACACTTCTTCAGATACACCAGGAAGTTCTTCCTAATGTTTAGGTGGAATCTTCTTTCTAGTAGCTTGAATCCATTGCTCCGTGTCCGCTTCTCTGGAGCAGCAGAAAACAACCTTTCACCCTCCTCCATATGACATCCTTTTATATATTTGAACATGGTTATTATATCACCCCTTAACCTTCTCTTCTCCAGGCTAAACATACCCAGCTCCCTAAGCCGTTCCTCATAAGGCATCGTTTCCAGGCCTTTGACCATTTTGGTTGCCCTCCTCTGGACACGTTCCAGCTTATCAGTATCCTTCTTGAACTGTGGTGCCCAGAACTGGACACAATACTCCAGGTGAGGTCTGACCAGAGCAGAATACAGTGGTACTATTACTTCCCTTGATCTAGATGCTATACTCCTATTGATGCAGTCCAGAATTGCATTGGCTTTTTTAGCTGCTGCATCACACTGCTGACTCATGTCAAGTTTGTGGTCTACCAAGACTCCTAAATCCTTTTCACATGTACTGCTCTCAAGCCAGGTGTCTCCCATCCTGTATATGTGCTTTTCATTTTTTTTGCCCAAGTGTAGTACCTTACATTTCTCCTTGTTAAAATTCATCTTGTTTGCTTTGTTTGCTTTGGCCCAGTTGTCTAATCTGTTAAGCAAATGTTAATTGTTTGCAATAGTGTACACATTTACCATAGTTCCCCCCCCCCCCGTGTGTAAGGCGGCCCCTATTTTCCCGTGTGTAAGGCGGCCCCTATTTTTTGAGCCCAAAATTAAGAAAGAAATATGATTATTTATATTTATATAAATAATCACAACATTCCACGTACAAGATGACCCCCCCCCCGTTTTAACTTTAAAAAAAATGGGGGGGAATATAGTCTTCTACTCGGAAAAATACAGTACCCCCTGTAGTCTTCTACACAGAAAAATACAGTACGTAGGTAAAGGCAGATTCGCACCCGCTTCTCTGTCCTCTAGCCAGGTGGAGAAGAGGCACGATTGGGGTTCGGGGATGCTGTGGGGCATGACGTGGGGAGACAGAGAGGCTTTTTTGCAGGGGTGTTTGTGCCCCAGCCGGGATCTGCAACTCCGCAAATAGTGAAATAGAGCCTCCTGGTCTAGGAGCAGTCTACCCCCCTCGATGAAAACAACCAGGGAGTGGGAGGGAGGCTGCAGCCTTTATTCCAGGCTAGGGAAAGGTGGTTAGAGCCCCTTTCCAGGTAGGGCTGAGAATGCGTCTCACCCCCAAATCCAAAACCCTGGAGCGCCGCTGCTGCCGGTCAGTGTGGGGCTACAGTCCTGAGCTCGGCGCTCCCGCGAGCCTGGCAGCTTCTGGTTCAAATTGCCCTCCATAAATGGGATAAATACAGTACAGTTTTTCAAGTGCTCGGGACCGCTGGTGTAAAAGAAGCCAGACCCTTGGTCCTTGTAGCTCAATATTGCCCACACGGGCCAGCAGCAGCTCCTCGTGGTTCACGGTCTTTTCCCCTGAGTCAAACTTCTTCTACGGCAGAGCCGTGGCTCGTCCTTTAAGAGCGAAACAGAAGAAATTTGATCCAGGCTGAGCTCAGAAAAAAGACCTCGAACCCCAAGGAGCTGCTGCTGGCCTGTGTGGGCAATACTAAGGTACAAGGACCAAAAGTCAGGCTTCTTTTAGAGCAGCCGTTTGAAAAACTGTATTTATCTTATTTATTAAAACTAAATAGTTTTAACTGGATTTTGAATAAATACGCTGCTCCTGCTTTGAATTTTACCCTGCTATATTCCCTCTCTTTTACAATGTTTGAATACAATGTTTCCACAAAAATTTCCATAGTAATTTATACTTTCGTTTTATTGAGCTGCCATCCCGTTTTCCATTGTTGTTTGTAAATATACCATCTCTCTACTGTATCATTTCCCCCCTTAGGGGGTCGCGCAATCTGAACGACACTCTTGATGGCGGGGAAGCAAAACTACTACTACTACTACTAATAATAATAATAGTAAAAATAATAATTTATACCCCACCCATATGGGACCGAGAAGCTGTAGGCCTGAGGACATTTGGAAGATCCCATTTTTACGATGGGTTTTCATCGCAGGACTGGGATAAAAACGTGCAGTGAGATCATTTAAATAGATTTTCAAGGATAAATTACCAATAGAATAAAAACGGATCCGCAATGCTAAAATCTAGAATATAAGGAACCGCGAAAAGGGGAAGAGAAGGTGGTCATGAAGTTTCGGCAGTGCTTTTTCTGGGGGGGGGGGACGCATACCCCTAAACATTTTGCGAATTTAATTTCCCCTAAACATTTTGCGAATTCCCCCCCACCCCATTTACTGTTGATTCTCTCAAGTCGAAGATGAGAGTACCCCTAAACATTTTTTTAAGAGGGGAAAAAAAAGCACTGAGTTTTGGTCTTCCAAATTGGCCGTGCAAAGTTATAGTGTTACAATTTTGTAAAATGACTATTTGGACTAATCAAGGAATGCAGCACAATATTTGGCTGAACTTGAGAGCACGGGAAGGCACACAAAGGTATCTAATTTGGCATGAAATTTGGCTTCTTTTCTTGATTGTATTATAATTTGGAATGTTTTAATGTGGATTTTGTTGGGTTGCTAAAATGGAAAACGTAATAAATATTATTTTAAAAATGTTTTTTGGTAATATGAGAAAATGGGGTAAAAATTACAATGTGTTTTAAGGCGCATTTAAAGAGTTTTAGGGTCTGTCCCCCTACAGTCTGGGCTCAAGGAAGTCACAAAGAGGAAAATTCCAGGGACCGAAAAATGGTCAACGCTTTTATTTGCAGGACAAGATTCTCTCGGGCCACTTGGCTCACGGCCCCGGGATTTCGGGCGCCAGGATTTCCCGCTAAAGTCCATGCCCTGGGATGTGGTTGGTGGCGATCGTGCGCCGCGCTTGGAGGACGGAGAGGGCGGCTCCGGGTTCAGTCTTTGCGAGTCTGCAGCCAGCACCAGTCTTCCTTCTTGCCGACTTTGGCAAGGAAGGCGGCCGCGCCCAGGCCCACGCAGGCGGCTGTGCCGGTGGCGAAGCTGTGGGCTGGGAGAGGAGAGAGAGAGGAGAGGTGAGAAGAGGCGTCCCGCAGGGCATAGCTGGACGGCGGGACTCCCTGCCACTGGAAAAGGAACTTCAGAGCATGGGAAGTCATTCAAAGATATAAAAATGGGCACAAAATTGGGTCTTTTCGATTGTATTATAATTTTGGAAGATTTTCAATGTGGTTTTTATTGGAGGGAGAGGAGAGGGGAGAAGAGGAGGCCCGCCGTCACGCAGGGCATAGTCGGACGGCGGAACTCCCTGTCACTGGAGGCGGGGAAGGCCAAAAAACTTGGATACCTTGGAAAGTGTAGATTAGAGAAAGTAAGGCAGGGGGAAGTGGCAAAACCCCTTTAGCTGCCAGATGGAAACTTTCCTCAAACCAGGCCTTGGGCTGATTGACATCCGACGGCCTTTATTGGGTCGTCTTTGCTTTTACTGTATTTGTATTATTTATTTTGCGTTCTTATACAGTCAAACCTCGGCTGTCAGAAACGTTCAACAACCGAGGCGGAGCTTCTAATTGGTTGCGTGTTTTTAACCTTCTGTTGGAAGCCGCCTAGAGTGGCTGGGGAAGAATATATATATTCTTTTTTCTGTTTTTTGGAACCCGGATGTCAAATATAAATATATATATATATGTCGGATGTCCGGATTCCGAAAAACCGGAGCATTTACTTCCGGGTTTTTGGCGTTCGGGAGTTGAAACGTTTGAGAACAAAGCTGTTCAAAAACCAAGGCTGCTATTTTTATAGGGCAGCATACGCATCTTAAAAAATAATAATAAAATAACCGAGCGGTCTCCAAAATATACAGAGGCCTTCTGCAACAGGATACGGGGTCAAAGCGTATTTGGGGAAACAGACTCGGAAATGGAAATGGAGCAGGAATCTTGGGAGGCGATTCCAAATTGTTCAGAACAAGCATTTAATGAGAGAAGGTGCAATCACAGCACTTGCGTTGCAATGGGAATCGGTGCTTGGAGGAGAAAACCGTTAAGGGGATTTCTCTTGGCGGCAAGTAATGGGGTTAGAGCCGCGTTTCTGGGGAAATTCTGCCCTGTGGAACGCCCTCCCACCAGATGTCAAGGAGATAAACAACTATCTGACTTTAAGAAGACATTTGGAGGCAGCCCTGTTTAGGGAAGTTTTTAATGTTTGATGAATTACTGCATTTTAATATTTTGCTGGAAGCTGCCCAGAGTGCCTGGGGAAACCCAGCCAGATGGGTGGGGTATAAATAATAAATTATTATTACTATTATTATGGAAAAACTGCGCAAGCAATTGAGGCCAGTGAGAGGAGAGCGCAGCACAGAGAGACATCTGCAGGAGAACAGAACTGTTTCCTTTCATTCCCAAATTCCCCAGGCGACCAAAGACCAGTCCCAATTCTTATTTTTGGGGGGTCCATCCCTTCCTAAGGATCTGCCCTTTCAAGTTGTGTTGCTGGCGTGTTTTTTGGGGGGGTCTCCGGGGAAATTTGAAGAACGAAAACGGAAACATGGGGTTATTCCCAATTGGGCAAATTTGAGTCGGGACGGCGGGCGACCGACCTCTGGCTCCCCAGATGGCGCCCGAGGCGCAGCCTCCGATAAAGTAGTTTGTTGGGTCCTCTGGGTCTTCTCGGAGCTGGGCGCTGAGGCAAGTCGTGACCCCAAAAACGGCCCCCAAGGTGGCTGCAGAGACAAAAAAAACAGACGGGGGGGGGGGGAAGAAATCGAGAGAAAGCAGCAGCATTTCATCTGGTTAGAGCCTCTTTGGAGAGCTGCTGCTGCCAGCCAGTGTTGGCAATACTGAACTAAGCAGACTCTATATAAGGCAGCCCTATTATTCCTACAGCAAGCACACACACACACACACCCAGCAATGTTGAGATTTCGCTCTCGGAGTTTGAGAGCGGCTGCTTTCGACCTTGCCCTGGTTTGAACGCAAAGGGAGTTTGATTAATTACAGAACAGCCAGCTATAAGTAGAACTTTATTTGCGGCTGTGGGGCACAAATAACAAAATCACCAGCCCTTTTTTTTTTTCTAAAAAATTTTTTTGTCCTGTTTATATTGAAATACTGCCCCTCAATGAGGCCAAACTCTGATTCACAAAATGTTTAGGGCTATGTGTACCCCTGTGCCGTCCCCCAGAAAAAAAAACCACTGATTATTATCATGATTATTTAGATTTTATGCTAACTACACGCCTAGAGGCTCGCTTATCTACAAGAATAGACGCGGCATCTCGTTCTCATTCTCCTCTCCCAAATATCAAGCGGGCTGGGCTGCTGCCAAGCAGAGTCTGTGCGGGACTTACCCATGAGGACGGTTCCAGTGGTCGCCCTCTGAAAAGCCCCCAGGGTCGTCTCGGACGGGAACAGGGTCACACGGTAAGCAGACCCCACCAGACCTGCAGGAAAATTTTGCATAGGAAAATACATTCTTTATTCTTCTTCTAAAACATGGCTAGGCAAGCTAAGGCCCAATCGCCTTCTCAATCTGGGAATCAGCGTGTTTTTACATGAGTAGAATGTGTTGTTTTGTGTAAAATGCATCTCTGGGTTATTTGTGGGGCATAGGAATTCGTTCATTTCACCTCCCCAATATATAATCCGGCCCCCCACAAGGTCTGAGGGACAGTGGACCGGACCCCTGCTGAAAAAGTTTGCTGACCCCTGTTCTGTAACAAAAAGCCAGAAATATAATATACCTTCAGCTGCTTAAAAAAAAAACCTGGTCCTCCCTTAAAAAATGGGCGGTGGGGGAAGGATTCTATGTGGCAGCCGCCCTCCTTTCAAGACCCCCACCCCAAGGAACTGTGCCCACCTCTTGTTTTCTTGGGTTAGTCTGACTGTAAAGGTAAAGGGACCCCTGACCATTAGGTCCAGTTGCGGACGACTCTGGGGTTGCGGCGCTCATCTCGCGTTATTGGCCGAGGGAGCCGGCGTACAGCTTCCGGGTCTTGTGGCCAGCATGACAAAGCCGCTTCTGGCGAACCAGAGTAGCGCACAGAAACGCCATTTACCTTCCTGCCAGAGTGGTACCTATTTATCTACTTGCACTTTGACGTGCTTTCGAACTGCTAGGTTGGCAGGAGCTGGGACCGAGCAACGGGAGCTCACCCCATCGCAGGGATTCGAACCGCTAACCTTCTGATCAGCAAGCCCTAGGCCAGGGGTCAGCAAACTTTTTCAGCAGGGGGCCGGTCCACTGTCCCTCAGACCTTGTGGGGGGCCGGACTATATTTTGAAAAGAATATATGAAGGAATTCCTACACCCCACAAATAACCCAGAGATGCATTTTAAATAAAAGGACACATTCTACTCATGTAAAAACATGCTGATTCCCGGACCGTCCGCGGGCCAGATTTAGAAGGCGATTGGGCCGCATCCGGCCCCCAGGCCTTAGTTTGGGGACCCCTGCCCTAGGCTCTGTGGTTTAACCCACAACCAGGAGGTAAACCTTCCTTGGCTGCTGCCTATTATTATTGTTTTTAACATAAAAAAGGTAAAGGTAAAGGGACCCCTGACCATTAGGTCCAGTCGTGACCGACTCTGGGGTTGCGCGCTCATCTCGCATTATTGGCCGAGGGAGCCGACGTATAGCTTCCATATTTTTTTTATTAAAGATTTCTTGGTTTACAAAAGTATGTGCAATTTTTAGAGTTACATTTTCTACCTTTCCCAGACCTGACAGATTTTAGGATGAGTCACCAGCCTCCTCAGCCTGCAGGAACAGGGCTAATCTGAAGTCAACCTCAGGTTAATTCCTATGGCAGGAGGCCTGCACAGCTCAATGCACATGGACCCTTGTGAACGAAACAAATCTGGAGTCACAATGCGGCTAGTCCAGAGCCGCCCTACACCAAACTGCCGCAAACAGGACTAATCTGCAGCCCATGTTAACGCAGCTCATTCATTACTATTATCAAATTTAATTACTTTCAAGTTCATATGCCCGTTAAATTGACCCGGGATAATAATAATAATAATAATAATAATAATAATAATAATTTTTATTTACACCCCGCCCATCTGGCTGGGTCTCCCCAGCCACTCTGGGCGGCTTCCAACAGAAAAATAAAACACAGTAATCTATTAAACATTAAAAGCCTCCCTGAACAGGGCTGCCTTCAGATGTCTTCTAAAAGTCTGGTAGTTGTTTTCCTCTTTGACATCTGTTGGGAGGGCGTTCCGAAGGGCAGGCGCCACCACCGAGAAGGCCCTCTGCATGGTTCCCTGCAACTTGGCTTCTCGCAACGAGGGAACCGCCAGAAGGCCCTCGGTACTGGACCTCAGTGTCCGGGCAGAATGATGGAGGTGGAGACGCTCCTTCAGGTATACCGGATCGAGGCCGTTTAGGGCTTTAAAGGTCAACACCAACACTTTGAATTGTGCTCGGAAATGTACTGGGAGCCAATGTAGGTCTTTCAGGACCGGTGTTATGTGGTCTCGGCGGCCGCTCCCAGTCACCAGTCTAGCTGGCGCATTCTGGATTAATTGCAGTTTCCAGGTCACCTTCAAAGGTAGCCCCACGTAGAGAGCATTGCAGTAGTCCAAGCGGGAGATAACCAGAGCATGCACCACTCTGGCGAGACAGTCTGCAGGCAGGTAGGGTCTCATCCTGCGTACCAGATGGAGCTGATAGACAGCTGCCCTGGACACAGAATTGACCTGCGCCTCCATGGACAGCTGTGAGTCCAAAATGACTCCCAGGCTGCGCACCTGGTTCTTCAGGGGCACAGTTGCCCCATTCAGGACCAGGGAATCCTCCACACCTGCCCGCCTCCTGTCCCCCACGAACAGTACTTCTCTCTTGTCAGGATTCAACCTCAATCCATTAAACACCATCCATCCTTCAACCACCTCCAGGCACTCACACAGGACCTTCACTGGTTCTGATTTGAAAGAGAGGTAGAGCTGGGTATCATCAGCATACTGATGGACACCCAGCCCAAACCCCCTGATGATCTCTCCCAGCGGCTGCATGTAGATGTTAAAAAGCATGGGGGAGAGGACAGAACCCTGAGGCACCCCACAAGTGAAAGCCCAGGGGTCTGAACACTCATCCCCCACCACCACTTTCTGAACACGGCCCAGGAGGAAGGAGCGGAACCACTGCATGACAGTGCCCCCAGCTCCCAGCCCCTCTAGACGGTCCAGAAGGATGTTATGGTCGATGGTGTCAAAAGCCGCTGAGAGATCCAGCAGAACAAGGAAACAGCTCTCACCTTTGTCCCTAGCCCGCCGGAGATCATCGACCAGTGCGACCAAGGCAGTTTCAGTCCCATGATGAGGTCTGAATCCTGACTGGAAGGGTTCCAAATGGATTACTTTTAAGTTTATAAGTGCCCTTCAAATTGACCCTGGATAAGGACTGCGCCAAAACGCAAGCAGGGGCTCTCATCTCGCACCAAAACTGTGCCTCCTTCAGGGTGGCAGAATCCACTCCGATTTGATCCAAGGCTTGATCCTTGGGGGTGTCCTTCCTCACATCACTCCCGATGCATTGCTCCGTATGAACAGAGCCTCTTGACCGTCTCAGGGCAAAACTTGGCCCCCCACGACACCCCCTCCCCAATGCGCTTCGGTTGGTGTGAACGAGGCTATTTTGGAGTCACTCCGAATTGATCCAAGGATTCGTCCCCTGTGGGGGTCCTTCCCCACATTACCCCAAATGCATTGCACAGCGAGGACAGAGCCTCTCGTCTGTCTCGGGGCAAAACATGATCCTTCCCCCCACTCCCATTTGCGTGAACGGGGCTAATCCGGAGTCACTCCGAATCGACACATCCCCGGGGACGTGCGCTTTGCGGGGTTCTTTCTCTCCCCCCCCCCATGCGTCGCAAAGCGTGAGCAAGGGCCTCTCCTCCGTCTCGGGCCAAAACACGCTCCGGTTCGTGTGAACGGAGCTAATCCGGAGTCAATCCGGAGTGGCTCCGAGAGGGAGGGGCGAGCGGCTCCCCGCACTCAGGCGCCTCCCCCTCCGCCCGAGCCCCCGCCTCCTCACCGATAATGGCCCCGAGGCGCGTCGTAAGCCAGGTCTTTCGGGCGCAATCGGTGCCCTCCGGGATGTCCCAGTAGTCTGCCATCTTGGCGGCGGCCTTTTCTCGCGAGTCTCCGGAGGGTCTACTTCTCGCGGCGGGGCGGGGCAGCGAGTGCTAGACCAATCGTCGCTGGGAAAAGCGGGATTGATGCAGGAACAGACCAATGAAGGGCGGCGTGTGGGCGGGCTGAACACGCTTCTACCCTTTTGATTGGCCTGGGGTGATTGAGGGTGATGCTTTTGATTGGCCCTTTTGATTGAGGGTAATGCTCAAGCAAAAGGCTCGGCTTCCTCCCCTCAGGGGAAGGCCATTGGCTGCGCGTGAGGCGGTGGGCGGGGCGCTCGAGCATCATATTCAGGACGTGGCTTGTCCTCCCCGGCTGAGCGCCATTGGCTGCGCCTGGGGAGATGGGCGGGGCGTGCGCGAGCCGCGTCGCCTCTGACTGGCTCCCCGAGGACGAGGGCGGGGTTCCGTCCCTCCCCGGCGAGATGCCATTGGCCGCGCGCTGGCGGTGGGCGGATCTTCTCGGGCTGCGCCGTCTGGCCGTCATGGCGTCTCCTCCTCCCGCGTCGCCGCCGACGCCGGTGCAGATCCGGGAGGCGAACGCGCACCTGGCGGCGCTGCACGGGCGCGTGGCCGAGCTGGAGGCGCGCCTGGCCGCCGCCGAGGAGACCGTGCGGGGCCAGGCCCAGAGTCTCATACGGAAGGACGGGGAGACCCGCAGGGCCATGGACGAGCTGAGCCGAGAGAAGGGCAGGTAGGAAAAGGGGGCGGGGCTTGAGGACTAGCGCCTTGAGCGGAGAAGGAGGAAAAAGGAATGGCAGGGAGATGGATCTTGAGGACTAGCGCCTTGGGGAGTCAAGCAGCCAAGGGAAAGGGCCGTGAGGACTAGAAACTTGGGTAAAAGGCCAGAGTTGAAGGGCCTTGAGGACTAGCGCCTTGGGGGGTAAAGGAGAAAAGCTGAAGGGCCACGAGGACTAGCACCTTCGGTGGAGAAGGAGGCATGGGGAAGGAGCAGGGAGATGGACCTTGAGGACTAGCACCTTAGCGGGGGAAGGACCAAAGCTGAAGGGCCATGAGGACTAGCGCCTTGGGGGGTAAAGGAGCCAAGGGCAAGGGCCAGGAGGACTAGCACCCAGAGGAATGGCAGGGAGATGCACCTTGAGGACTAGCGCCTTGGGGAGTAAAGGAGCCAAGCTGAAAGGTCATGAGGACTAGCGCCTTGGGCGGAGAATGAGGAAAGGGGATGGGCAGGGAAATGGACCTTGAGAACTAGCGCCTTGAGCCACTCTCGGTTTCCCTTTTCTCCTTTCAAGGCGTCCTGAAGGCTCCCCAAAACTAGGCGGTGTTCCTTCTTTTCCCTCCCCCCCCCCCCAAAAAAAGCTGCCGGAAGAATCCGCCTTCGGAAACATTTGCCTTCCTGCCAGTGAGCAGCCCTTTCTCCAGCCCCTTTTTTAAGAGAGAGGCGGGGTGGGAAGAAAGAGGACCGGCAGCTTGCGTTTTTAAGACGAAACGTTGAGGACTAGCGCCTTAATCCCCTGCACCCCCCAACCTCACTGCTGCTTTTCCTCCTTTCTCCCCCCACCCAAAAAAGGGAAATTGCTGCCCTGGAGGAGAAACTCCGCTCATCCGAAGACCGTGTGCAGGAGCTCCTGGGCGTCATCCGGGAGAAGGAGGGCCTGATCCTGCGCCTCCGTCACCGCAGCCGCCTGCTGGGCGAGATCTGCCGCTGCCGGCCCGTGCTGGACACCCTCCTAGCCCAGATGTCCGAAGGGGAGAGGCTGGGGCCCGACAGCAGCGGCAGCTCCCCGGACTCCAGCGGCCTCTTGCCAGACTCGAACTGCGTCCCGGACGGCGCCAGAGACTTCTCCCTAGGCGACGACCCCCAGGATTCGGACAAAGCTCTTTTTGGGACGACGGTCTGAGCGCGGGTGCGAGTCACTGTTTGGGGGGTCTGGAATGGGATAGGGGGGGTCCGGCCCCTGTTGAAGGCGGACATTGTGGAATTATTTGCACCCTCCTGGCATCACCGGTTCGCCCTCAGGCCTCATCCTGCACCTAAAGACAAATTGCTTGAGGACTAGCGACTTGACTTCTCTCTCCCCTTCCCGTCGGCGGATGAATGAGCGTTCCTGGAAAGCGGGGGGGTTGGAGAAGCCTGCTGGATCAGGCCAAATCGGCGGCTCACTTGCTCCCGCAGCCTCTTCTCACAGGATGATGGCCATTTGGGAAGCCCGGATCTGAGTGCGAATGCTGGAGATTCAGAAGCATCGCTGCCCCTGGAGGGCAGAGCAGAGCCGTCCTGGCTTAGGAGCCATATAGAGAGCCCTCTTCTCCCCTTCCTTCCACGGGGGGGGGGTCTCCTGTGGCAGCGAGTTCCACAGGTTAACCGGGTCACTTTTGTGTATTTCTCGGCAGCCGTGGCTCACAGGGCAGAGTGCAGTAATTCTGGGGTGTTCTGGGGACGAGGGGGGGGGGACGACTGCCTCCCTAGGGACCGCCTCGCAGGGGTGAGTGGGGGGCCTGATGCTGATTCTGCACCACCAGCACCAAATATTTTTAAGGGAAGGGATCTTTTGCTCGAACTCGCATCCCTAAGAGTCTCCTGAGCTATTCCGACCTAGAAATACAGGAACCTGATCTCGCTGTGCAACCTTATTTTCCAGGACCGAGTGGGGGGGCCGTTACAGTCCCAGTGGCAGCTCTCCCCCCCCCCCCCCAGTTCTACCTCAGATAAGTGCAGGGAGCAAGTGCCAGCTATTGGGTCAGAGCACCTGCTTGGCGTGCAGAAGGTGCCCAGCGCGCCTGTTTAAAAAAGACCACAAGGACTGGAGGAGGCTACTTTCTTACGTTCCTCTCGCAGCCTTTATTGAGAGCCATGAGGTCTAGAAGCTTGGTTTTAGTTTTAAAAAGAGGGTGGGGACGGACGGACGCGTGCCCTGCATGCAGAACGTCCCAGGCTCAACCCCCTCCAACTTGATGCAAGGCCATTTCACGTGTCCTGGTTTGAACCAGCGAGACCATGAGATCTGGAAACTTTGTGCTGGGCTTCTGGTATCAGTGCAGCATTCTAGATTCCTATTCACCCTCTTCTAATGGGAGATAACGTTCCTTTCCCCCCCCCAAAGACGTGTCTTAACAGGAAAGAAGGGCCTTCAATCGGCCCTTCGGTTCCGAACAATGAGGACTAGCTTTGTTTCTTTTTAAGGACCTCAAGGGCTCCCGGCCTTCGGCTGCCGGTCCGTGCTAGCAATACTGACTTGGATGGTGGTGGATTCTCTTCCCTTGGCCATCTGTCAGGGATTCTTTCGCTTCCATTCCATTCCTAGGGAGTTGGGCTAGATGACCACTGGGATCCCCTTCCAACTTCCGTGCTTTTATGGCTCCATTTCTGTTTTTTGTACCCATTTCCTTGACTTACTCATCAACCAAGAGTTCGAGAGGCAGACTGTGTTCTTATAGCCATGAGCGCAGAATCAGCCCATTTCTGCCCCACGACTGTTACCACGTTCCCAGGTCAAACTTGTGCGCCTGGCTTCACTTTCAAGTGCCTATAACTGGGGATTTTGTTACACCGGAAACCTCTATTTAAAACTGTTCCTCTTCCGTTAGAGCCAAATAATAAACCTATTTTGGTATACTCGGGATCTGTGTGCTTTGCGAGTCTTCATTCCTAGCCGACCAGCCTCGTGCTCAGGGGCGATGTTGGGTATTTCCCTCTAGGAAAAACTGAAATGAAAACAAGACACTAGTCCTCAAGGTCTCGGAAAGCAGCCAATGTAAAAATCAACTTTGGGAAAAGGGATCTCGGAAATCCCTGCCCAGGTAGCTTCCTGTCTGTTCCTGGGAGAAAGCGTCGCGAAAAGACAAAATTACCAAGCGCATTGTTTTCGATTCAGGGGCTGCATGCTCTCGTGGGGAGGCTTTTAGGGGGCCGCACTTGGGAAGTGGGCGTGGCCAAAAGGGAAGTGGGCGGAGCAAAGTATATGCCACTCAATGCTACCATAGGAAAGCTGGATCCGCTCTCCCCTCTTGAGACCCTTATCTGCACCCAGCAGTTTAGGGGCGTCTGTGCCAGCCAGCGGCGCAAGGGGGGTCCAGTTGACCCGCTTCACAGTCCCCGAGTGCCGTCCCCAAATCGAGGGTCTGGAAGCCAAGCCTGATGAGGAACGGTTGAAGGAGCTGGGCATGTTTAGCCTGGGAAAGAGGAGAGACTGGGAGGAGATATCTTCAAATATCTTGCATGGAAGAGGGATTCTATGATTGTATTATTCACAATGAACCTCTGGTCTGGGTTTGCTCCTCCTTTAATGTATTTGTTGGAAGCTGCCCAATGTGGCTGGGGAAACCCAGCCAGATTGAGCGGGGCAGAATAATAACAAGTTATTATTGTTATTATCATTATCATTATTGTACTATTATCAAGAGGACGTGGGTGGCGCTGTGGGTTAAACCACTGAGCCTCTTGGGCTTGCCAATCAGAAGGTCAGCAGTCTGAATCCCCGCGACGGGGTGATCTCCCGTTGCTCGATCCCAGCTCCTGCCAACCTAGCAGTTCGAAAGCACGTCAAAGTGCAAGTAGATAAATAGGTACCGCTACAGCGGGAAGGTAAATGGCGTTTCCATGTGCTGCTCTGGTTTGCCAGAAGCGGCTTTGTCATGCTGGCAACATTACCTGGAAGCTATACGCCGGCTCCCTCGGCCAATAATGCGAGATGAGCACCGCAACCCCAGAGTCGGTCACGACTGGACCTAATGGTCAGGGGTCCCTTTACCTTTATCAAACAATAACCTGCATCTTTACAAAGCCGTTTCCTTGTTGCTTGGACCATAGGCAACCCCAAAATACGGAGCTCACCCACCCCTCTTTACCCATGGCTAGACTCCTATCATTAGAATTCCTTTCTGAAATCTTAGGTAGCGTCTGGAGGGACCTCCAGGGGCCATCTAGCCCAACCCCCTGACTGGCAGGAACCTAGCTGAAGATCTTGGCACTATCTTCTTCTTTGGTGATCCCTTGTAGCCAAATAAGATTGTCTTCCATAAACACAGTTTTCAAAAGTGAATCCGTGACTGTGGAGGCCAATTCTGGATCCACATGTCCTTCCACAGTGGGGACATTGGTTTCCAGGCGGGAGCTGATCCAGGTGTGGATTTGCCAAGCGTGCCTTCCTCTTAGCACGTTTCTCCCTAGCGTCCTGAGTTCGAGTGTCTTCAAAGCCCAGGACAACTTTGGTAAAGGCTGCTCTCCAACTGGAGCACTCGCAGGCCAGTGTTTCCCAGTTTTCAGTGTTTATACTACATTTTATTAGATTTGCCTGGAGAGAGTCTTTAAACCTCTTTTGTTGACCACCAGCATTACTCTTTCGATTTTTAAGTTCGGAATAGAGTAGTTGCTTTGGAAGACGATTATCAGGCATCCGCACAACATGACCAGTCCAGCAAAGTTGATGTTGAAGAATCATCGCTTCAACACTGGTGATCTTTGCTTCTTCCAGTACACTGATATTAGTCCACCTGTCTTCCCAAGTGATGTGTAAAATTTTCCGGAGACCCTGTTGACGGAATCTTTCAAGGAATTGGAGATGGCGTTTATAAGTGGTCCATGTTTCACAAGCACATAGCAAGGTAGTATAAGAGCTTTGTAAACAAGCACTTTGGTTTCCCTGCGAATGTCCCGGTCCTCAAACACTCTGCACTTCAATCGGGAGAAAGCTGCACTCGCAGAGCTCAGGCGATGCTGGATTTCGGCATAAGTTTTGGCCCTTGTGGAAAGATAAGATAAACTGCCCAGGTAGGAGAAGTGATCGACATTTTCCAAAGTTACACCATTGAGTTGGATTTAGATCTAGATCAACCCCCTGCAATGCATGGGGCTCAGTGTGCCCACTTAGAAATTTCACGTTGCCCCTTCTGTGCCACCCCACAAATTATTATTTTCCCTGGCCCTGCAAGAGCCACCAGGATCCTCGAGGGCTCCCAACGCGACGTGGCACACTCTCATTTTATTTTTTTACGTGGCAGGCTGGGCTCCCTTGCTCTGCCAACTGCTGTGCCTGCCTGCCAGGCCTTCCCTTGGGCTGCCAAGCCGGCCCCGAAGGCGCCTCCTGGCAACCGGGGGATATTGCTATGGAGACGTCTGCCAGCAAACTCAGGATCACAGCCAGCTCTGTGCAAGGACGTTTGCCAGGCAGAGCTCAGACACCTCCAGGAAGCAGAAGACGAAACACACCCAGGTAGGAGGTTTTGCAAAAAAAAACCACCCCAGTAATAATGTCCTTTTAACTGCTCTCTCTAAACTGTTCCCAATAGTCCCATGGAATTTAAAGGGGTTTTATTACTTCACCCTGAAAGTTGGAAGTAAGTTTTTGCCTCATCCTGGCAGCAGAGTCAAAGTCCAGGAGAGCACTCTGCACGAGGCCAGAGGGCTTTTGCAATGTCCTCCCATCTCCCCTGGGTCTCGGGATGCTCTGGCCGGTTAGATCTCAGCCGAAAGAAGTCTTAAATTTAATTCCCCAAAGAGCCAAGGAGGGAGATTTAAGTGGAGGTTGCAAAACCAAGTTGTGGTTCAGCCCCGTCCAAGATGGAATTGCGGGTCGTGGTCCGAGACGGATCTCAGAGGAGCGAAGCCAAGATCAATGAAGGAAGGTGGACGTGGTTTGGGAAGGAGGGAGCTGGCGGACGGGGAGTTTTCCAACATCCTGGAGGCTCGGTCTTGTTAGATAGTAAAATTCATGTTCAATTGCTATTTTAGGGGTTGTATTTAAAAGTCTGGAACGGATTAAAGCACGCCTTGCTTTTGGAGTGCTTTGGTTTTGAGACGGACTTCTGGAACAGATAAAGTCTGAAAACCAAGGCACCCCTGTATTCTAAAATACTCTGGCCCCCTAGACAGCACCCTAACCACAGCTGATGGCAGCGAAGGTGTTTCGGGGACCATTTGCTCCCGAGCATTGCAGGGGGTTGGTCTGGATGACCCCAAGGGATCCCCTCCAAACTCTGATTATACGAGAAGACTCCGTGGGCCCGCAATGACTGAACATTGGGTGCAATCCATTAATTACAACCCATTTGAGCAGGCCGACAGGGAAGAGGGCGAGGGCCCGATCCACCCTGGGTGTCTTTTTCCCTCCGCAGACTTTCCCAGCACCGAGGTAAAAATGGAGACGGGTGCCATCGCGAAACTCCGGGCAAAGTGTCTGGAAAGAGGAGCCTCTGGGATTAAGGGGCTGGCCAGGTACGTAAAGGACATACGCTCTGTCTGACAGCCGTTACTCATTTCTTGCTGAAAACCAGAGCTTTTTCCCCCTAAAAAAATGTTTTGACTCAAGAAAACCACCATTTTGTAGTTCAAATCGGGGAAAATAAATACAGTAAATGGACCAAAGTACAAATGATTCATAAAATGTTTAGGGATACACGCCCCCCCCCCCCTGCAAAAAGCACTGTTGAAAACCATTGTCCAGACATATCGGCATGTGTTTTAATGCCCCCCCCCTAGTTTAGCGATTTAAATTTAATTGCAAACATTTTAAACAACTGTTTTCACCAGTAAGTGTTTCATCCTTTCTCTAGACTGCTTTGAGGTTTGTTAATTTTTACACTCAAGAGGAATATAGGAAATAAATAAAATACCACATTTTTTCGTGTATAAGACGCCCCCATGTATACAATGGCCCATTTTTGAGCCCAAAATTAAGAAATAAATAATTGCAACATTCTGTGTATAAGACCCCCAATTTTAAACATAAATTTTTTTGGGGGGGGAAATATACTCTTATGCATGGGAAAATAACAGCAAGTATCTCACAGAAAAGCAAAACCTTCCTTTTCTCCTCTCGCAGGTTCTTCCGGGTCATGGACGACGACCGGAGCAAAACTTTGGACCTGGAGGAATTTGTGCAGGGGCTCCGCGATGCGGGGGTCCCCCTGGAACGGGGCGAAGCGCAGGAGATTTTCGCCTCCTGCGACAAGAACCAGAGCGGCACGCTGGACTTTGACGAGTTCCTGGAGGCCTTGCGGGTGAGCGAGTTTTGTTTGCCGCTTTTCTAAGGTAGACTGCCTCCATCCATGGAGGCTCCATTTATATGTCGCAGCAGCAGAAACCCTCTGCAGTGGGCCTTGTTTTTAATCCTTGTATTTTAATCTGTGAACCGCCCCCGGGATCTCATGGCGAAGGGTGGTGTACGACTGAAATAAATGAATGAATTCAGAAGCACCCAGCCCACTGCGGTGGGAGAGCTTAGAAGCTACACCCTCCTCTGTTAAGTTGTCTGACCCTCTTTCCAAAGTTGGTGGTCGTCCATGTCTCCTGTGGCAGGGAGTTCCGCTGTTGTAACTCTGCATTTCATGAAGTTCTTCCTTTTATCCATCCCAAATTTTCCAATGCTCAGCTTCGGTGTATTACCGCCAATTCTACTTGTATTACGAGTGTTTTATTTCATTGCGCCCTTTGTTATAAAGCCTGCATCCCATTGCCCCAGTTTTCCTTGAACTAAAAAGGTTGCAAAACCTCCTTTATACTTCCCTGCCGCCCACCCACCCTCCTGCCCCCACTTAGAAACTCTAAACAATCACAGGCAAGACACGGATATTAAGAATATTAGTAACTAATATCCAATTCCGTTCAATGAACGACAGACTCTCATTCCCTGCGATTCTATTACATACTTTCTGTTTAATTAAGAGTTTCTAAACTTGGCACTTCTATTATGTCATATGGAGGAGGGAGAAAGATTGTTTTCTGCTGCTCCAGAGAAGCGGACACGAAGCAATGGATTCAAACTACAAGAAAGAAGATTCCACCTAAACATTAGGAAGAACTTCCTGACAGTAAGAGCTGTTCGGCAGTGGAATTTTCTACCAAGGAGTGTGGTGGAGTTTCCTTCTTTGGAGGTCTTTAAGCAGAGGCTTGACAGGCATATGTCAAGAATGCTTTGATGGTGTTTCCTGCTTGGCAGGGGGTTGGACTGGATGGCCCTTGTGGTCTCCTCCAGCTCTATGATTCTATGATTCTATTATCACAAGGTTACTGGATTGTGACTGTTGAAAGGCTTGTTTGCTTGTTTGTTCTAATTTGGTTCATGCATCCATCATCTATCTATCTATCTATCTATCTATCTATCTATCTATCTATCTATCTATCTATCTATCTATCATCTATACACACACACACACACACACACACATATTCTTATTAGCCGCATGTTGCCTGTGGTAGTTTAGAGTTCATCTATTTTTGCAATACTGTACAGGGAATTTCCTTTGTTACACCCCCTTTGTAACTGGCATTGAGGGTAGACTGCTCCTGGTTGTGGAGGCTCCACTGAGCATTTGCCATTGACACCTGGGACAGAGAGGAGCGAGTTTCAAAAGCAGAAAACAACGCCTTGCCTCTCTTTCTCTCTCCCCTTCTCCTCCCAGCCCCCCATGTCCAAAGCCAGGAAGGAGGTCATCCGGCAAGCCTTCCAAAAACTGGACCGGACAGGCGATGGCCTGGTGACAGTGGAGGACCTTCGTGGGGTCTACAACGGCCGCTGCCACCCCAAGTTCAAGAGCGGCGAGTGGACGGAGGAGCAGGTCTTCCGTTCCTTCCTGGACAGCTTTGACTCCCCGGACGATAAGGATGGGAAGGTGAGAGGAAGGGACACCCAGGGTCATCTAGTCCAACCCCCAGCAATGTGGGAATCTTGGCTCGATGGGCCACTGGCCTGATCCTGCACAGCTCTTCTCAGGTCCTTCGGGATGGAGTAAGCTGCAGTTTTGGCTGCCGCTCCTCCCACCCGCATCGCTAACCATTGCCCATGCTAGCTGCTGGCCCCTGGGGGCCCCAAAACCCAGGGGCCACAGATCGCCCTGCTTGGACATAAAAAACCTGGCTGCTTTTCACCTCATGCCGAGAACCGCTGAGATCTATGGGTGAAAGGAGGTATAGAAGCCTAGTTAGTAATTAGATAATGGTGATCCTAGAACTGCAGAGCCGGATGAGACCCCAAGCGTCCTCTAGTCTGACCCTCGGCAATGCAGGAATAAATGATCCATCTGGTACGCAGGATGAGACCCTCCCTGCCCACAGACTGTCTCGCCAGAGTGGTGCATGCTCTGGTTTTCTCCCGCTTGGACTACTGCCATGCGCTCTATGTGGTCAGCGCAAAAACAAAACTGTACCGTGATAAATCCCTGAAATGAGATATTGATGAAGTGAATAATAATAAGAAAACTAAACTAATAATTGTTCAAAAAAACAATTCTTGTTTCACTGGAAAATCTCTATCTGTTTCATCAAAAGAAAAAAATTTAGGGGCTGAGGTTTTCTTATCAAAAACTAGACAGGAACTGTAGACTCTGAAAAGAACTGAAAGCTACACCACAGTCTGGGGTAAATTCCCCCAAAATAAGACTCTAGTTTTGTTTAAACCAAAGGTTAGTTAATCCTATGAGACAGTTCAAATAATGAATATCATAGCTATTTGAAAAAGATTAGGTAGAGGGCTGTAAAAACTCTCCTAGTTGTGATGTTATAATGTCAGTCTTAGAAACGAGTCACTCAGCAGGCACCCCGTCAAGGTTTACTTTATTTAGAGGTTTCTTTGAGAAATTTGTTTTTTCTATATCGTTTCTTTTGGGAGATTTAAGCTAATTTTGTTTTTTTGAACCATTATTAGTTTAGTTTTCTTATTATTATTCACTTTATCAAAATCTCGTTTCAGGGATTTATCACAGTATAGTTTTGTTTTTGCGCTGATTACATATTCCCGTGATTGCCTTTTTTGCCATTTTTTATGCACTCTCCGTGGGGCTGCCTTTGAAGGTGACCTAGAAACTACAACTAATCCAGAATGCAGCAGCTAGACTGGGGACTGGGAGCGGCCGCCAAGATCACATAACACTGGTCTTGAAAGACCTACATTGGCTCCCAGGATGTTTCTGAGCTGACCTTGAAAGCCCTAAACGGCTTAGGTCCTGTAGACCTGAAGGAGCGTCTCCACCCCCATCATTCAGCCTGGACACCGGGGTCCACCTCCGAGGGTCTTCTGGCGGTTCCCTCCCTGCAAAAAGTGAAGTTACAGGGAACCAGACAGAGGGCCTTCTCGGTGGTGGCTCCCGCCCTGTGGAACGCCCTCCCATCAGATGTCACAGAGATAAATGAGATAAATAACTTTGTAACCTTTAGAAGGCAGCCCTGTACAGGGAAACCTTTTAAGGTGTAATGTTTTATTGTGGTTTTATATACAGTATGTTGGAAACCACCCAATCACCTTGTATTTTTACGCCGAGAAGTGCCCCGAGATCTATGGGTGAAAAGAGGCATGCAACTTTTGTTAGTACTTCTGTAATGACCACCCTAGAATTTGAGAACTGCAGAGGTGGATGGTATCCCAAAGGTCCTCTAGTCTGACCTCTGGCAAGGCAGGAATAAATGGTCATGAGGGTGATGCGTGTCGAATAGAGGGCAAACCCTCAAGGCTCTTCGTACTCGCAGGTGACGGCCGAGGAGTTCCTGAACTACTACAGCGCAGTCAGCGCTTCCATCGACAGCGACGAATATTTCGTGGGCATGGTGAAATCCGCCTGGAAGATTTAGCGAGAATGGAAGAAAAAGCCAGCCAAGCAAGCAGGACTTATTGTTACAAGTTTTGTCTCTTTTTTTTAATGTAATTCCCAAATACATCTGATATGACAATTGTACAGAAATCTTCCAAAACACAGGGGTCGTTGTCTGGGTCTTTTGCCTTTTTTTGGGGGGGAATTGTATTTTGGTTTTTTTTCAACTTGTCGCTAGTTGGGAGCGTTGAAAACGGGGGGAAGGAAGGGAAAAGTTTCAACGCAGCCTTGTCTCTGGCCCAGCCAACCTTCCTCCAACACTGGGGAGAGGAATAAGGGAGCAATAATAAAACGCAGGACCAGAGGGGAGAGAGAAAAGGGGGGGGGAACAGGTGTTTTCTGACTGGCTAAAGTACGCAGAGGAAACAGGAGACTGTGCAACAGGAAATTATTTTAAAAATTCATCTTCCCATCCACCCTCTCCTCTTCTTTCGCTGCAAGTGACTTGTGTCCGGATCCAAACCACATCCATAAATAGCTGCCAGATATATATGTGTGTGTATAACCCCCCCCCCCCGGAAAGGATGAACTCTGCAGGAGGAAAACTGTTTAAACACATTCAATGCAACCTTAACCATTGGAAGGCGCTCTCCTTTCGAGCGCTGCCCTCTCGCAAACCCTTTCGCACGTGTGACACCCAAACGGGGGAGCCCTCAGGACTCTGGGGGTCCGAAGGAAGTGGACACCCCCCTGCCATGCCTGCGTAAACGCACACCTTGCAAGTCTCTTTTTAGCACTGAGGACCAGATTTTCCCACCCAATTTTCTCTGAAGGGCTTTAAAAATAAGAGTTGGGACAGTTGTCGCTCTTTGGAGAGGCGGAAACTGCCTGCACTGGAGGAGCTGTCCTGCGGGGGGGGGGGGATGGCAGGAGCTGGGGCTGCCTCGGCTCAAGGGGCAAGAGCACCCTTTTGCCTTCTGGGCATTGCTGAACTAGAGCTCTCTGGGAGTCGTAGTTCAGCCACACCAAGGCTCCCCACCAGGTACGGCCCTGTTTACTTGGGAACCGTGTGCCCAGCAGGGGTAGCTGCCGGCTTTTCCAACTGTACTCCGTGGATGGGCGTGTTCCCCCCTGAATCCCGCTTGCGCCCCCGTCCAGAGCCTGAAGGGTGCGATGTCCAGTTCCCGGCCACATGCACTTCGAGGCTGCCTCCGTATCAACCCGGAGGCATCTTCGCCGCTCACTAGAAACCCAGAAAAAGACGGTGCAAGCCATCTTTGGCCGGCAAAAAGCCAAAGGGGCAGAGAATACGACACACACACACCCCCGCGCCCCGTTCTAAAGATGGCGATTCCAGGGCACGTTCCGATTTTAAAAATAATATTAATAACACACAGCAGCAAGTTTTTACCAACCAGAAAAGAAATAAACACACACGCCCCTCTCAAACGCCAGGTAGGCTGATCACGGGGAAAGACGCTTGCGGTGGGGGGGTATATCTTTCTTTCTTTGCGTGCCCAGCAAATATTCCTGGATCAGGTGGGGGGGGAGAGCAAATCAAAGCCCCCTCCTCACCCTACAAATCGGCTGTTTGGCGCCGTGACAAGACCAGGAGGAAATTTGAGGGGAATTTTGTAGGATAGCTTTGCTTGTCTTAAATAAGAACAGAAAAGGTCCCCCCCCCCAATTTGCTCGACGCACAAGAGAGATGGATAATCCAGTTCAAAACTGGGGGGCTACCTTTCAAGGAATAGTTTATGCCACGACTGAAGCAAGGCAAACCAGTAGTAATGATAGTCACAACAAATCGGAGGAAGGAATTGGCCTGGTGAGATGTAACCGGGGGGAAAGGCAGAGTTTAAAAAGACACCCCCTTCCAAAAAAATTAGCAAAGCGTCTCTCCGCGTCAGCCACAATTGGGTGGATGTTTGGGGATGAGGCAAGGAAGGAGAAAACACGACAAGAGATGTCCGTCGGACGAAAGATTCTTCTGCCGGGGCAAGTGTTTTTTTCTTTTTTTAAAAAAAAAGAAAAAGAGGAGGGAAAACGGCAAATGGGGGGTGGGGGGGAGAGAAGAGTCTTCCGTGTGGAGAAGGATTTCGCCTGCGGCACAGGCCTCGAGGGCTGCCAAGAGGAGAATCGGGCAAGTCGTGGCAAGTCTCAAGGTGCCTCCCCCCCTCAAATATTCGCCAAGTGTGGAGGGGGGGGGGCAGAGAGAGGAAGGGAGGAAAAGGGGATTTCTCTCCTCCCTGGACTCATCAATATGATGAGCATTTTTTTTCTTTTTTTACATGTCCCAAAACCACATTCAGCCTGTTTTGTCCAAAGTCCGCTGCGTTTTGTTTTCTTGTTTTAATATGGAATCAACAGATTCGCCCCCCTGCCCCGCCCCCCCAAAAGTCCAACTCACGATGGGGGAGGAAGGGGGGAAAGAAAAAAAAAACCCAGAACTGGGATGTGCAGAGTTCATCAATCTCGAGCGCTTCCGTCGCTGCCCGGAGCAAGAGCTGGTCGGAGGGAGGGCGTCCCTCCCCGCCCCACAAGAGGGGGGTCTGCAAAGAGGGCGGTGGTGTCGGCGGGGGGCGGCGGCTCTTGCCGGCAGCGCGGATTGCGGCTGCTATGTGCCGCCCGTTGTCTGCCCGTCCCCTTCGTTGGTGGGACCTGCAAGGGGGGGGGGAGAGAAGGAGGTGCTGCAAAACCGGCCACTGGTGGTCACCTAGAGAGACCAGAGCGGCTCCAGGCGACTAGAGTCCCCCCCCCCCTGTCCCTAACGTTTCGTTAGGAATTTTCTGCAGCTGTCAAATACATCCAAATGACATGCAAATAAAACCCACAAAATATGGTAACAGACAACCCCCCCCGTATACACGCCTCCAAGGCCTCGCTGTGAAGCCGGCACAAAAAAGGACCAAGAGAACATGAAAACGGAACAAAAAACTGCATCAGCAAAGCGTTGCATCAATCTGTGAAGGCTGTGCAGAGTTGGGAGTCTGAGCAAGGTTGCAAGGGAGCAATTAGGGTGGGTTTTTAAAAAAGGGTTTCCCAATGGTTTTTAGAGGGAGTTTCCAGGCTTTTTCGACGGGGTTCCCCCAATAATATGAGCTTTTGCTTGAGCATGCGCATGGTGCCTCGGAACGTAATCCCTCCCTGCACACGAAAAATGGCCAACTTGGTCGAAACAGGTTTAGGGGGACACTCTGTGGGATGTAACACCCCAAAAGCAGTCAAGTACAACACTTCCTGTTTGCCTAGAGTGGACAGGGGGATGTTGGTCCAGCCAGGAGGACTTTCTGTTCCACCTGGTCTAGAGCAGGCATCCCCAAACTGCAGCCCACCAGATGTTTTGGCCTAGAACTCCCATGATCCCTAGCTAACAGGACCAGTGGTCGGGGGAGATGGGAATTGTAGTCCAAAACATCTGGAGGGCCAAAGTTTGGGGATGCCTGGTGTAGAGCATCTTTCCTCTGTGTGTGACCAGGTAGATGGGGAGACCCCATAAAAGGGCCGGTTACACAGCCATCTTCCCTTCTTCTTTTTGTTCTATCTTGATGTAATTTGCCGTGTGCTGGCTCTGAGCAGCAGCACCTGGGCTCATTCATAATAATAATAATAATAATAATAATAATAATAATAATAATAATAATAATTTATTTATACCCCGCCCTCCCCAGCCAAAGCTGGGCTCAGAGCGGCTAACACCAAATATAAAACAACTGATTAAAATACAACTCAAACAACAAGACCACATACATCAAAATTAAGTTAAAAATTAAAAAATGCAGCCTCATATAAAAGGGAAAAAGAAAGGGAAAATGGGGGAGGGAATCAGATTAGCTCCAGGCTAAATGCCAGGCGGAACAACTCTGTCTTACAGGCCCTGTGGAAAGCAATCCGGTCCCGCAGGTCCTGGTCTCAGGAGACAGAGCGTTCCACCAGGTCGGTGCCAGTGTTAAGAAGGCCCTGGTTCTAGTAGAGGCTATTCTGATTTCCTTCAGGCCCGGGACCTCTAAGGTATTACTGTTTATGGACCTTAAGGTCCTCCGCGGGGCATACTGGGAGAGACAGTCCCGTAAGTACGAGGGTCCTGGGCCATAAAGATGAACCCACACTTTTCTCGGTACCTACAGGTGAAACTCGGAAAATTAGAATATCGTCAAGGAGTGCATTTATTTCAGTAACACAATTTAAAAGGTGAAACCAATATATGAGATAGATGCATGACATACAAAGCAAGATATGTCAAGCCTTTATTTGTTGTAAATGTAATTATTTGTCATTAGGCGGGTCAATTATAAATGGAATGTAATTAATGAAACGTAATAGTGATGTTTATTTTTGTTTATTGTTGTACAGTGGTACCTCAACTTACGAAGGTGATCCGTTCCGCAGCGCTCTTCATAAGTCAAATCCTTTGGTTGTTGAAGCGTCTGTTTTGCGCATGTGCAATTTTGTGCTTCTGCGCATGCGCTGACCGCACGCGCTGCTTCTGCGCAGGCGCAAAACGTGCACACGGCGAAAAGACTTCCGGGTTTGCCAACTTAGTAAGTCGAAACCTTCGGCAGTCGAGTCATTCGGATGTCGAGGTACCACTGTATCATTGTAACTATTTGTTTTATTACTGTGGAATTTCCAAAAGAAAGCATTTGTAAAAATTAAAAGAAAAAGAAAAAAATATTAAGTTGCATTACTGAAATTAATGCACTCTTCAACGATATTCTAATTTTCTGAGTTTCACCTGTGCAAGCTAAAGCCTGCCTCCTCCAGGATCACACTGTGGACTGAAAGTGAGTCAACCTTGCTTTAAGAGAAGATTAATGTGTCGTTGTTGTTTTAAGAGAGGGAATTAAAAGGGGATTTACCAGGAACAAATCCAGAATGGATTGCTTCCCTCAAGTGATTCTCACGAATCCAATGTGGTCTGCTACCAGCTCACTAGCGTGAGTGAGGAAGGAGAATATTAACATGAAGGCAGCCCTGTTTAGAAAAGATTTTAACGAATGATGTTTTCATGTATTTAAAATATTTTGTGGGAAGCCGCCCAGAGGGGCTGGGGAAACCAGCCAGACTGGCAGGGTAGAAATAAACACCCTCAAACCTCCTCTGCCGTTAGCAAAGCCCCCGGTCTAGGAAACTGAAAATGCAACGCCACAAAATGTGGGAGATGCTTAAGGCCCCTGGAAAAGGGAGACCTGGCCTCCCGCGGTCCTTGCTCACCACTTCCAGGCGACCCTGACGGGGCAAGGACGTCGTCGTCACTGTCTTCCTCGTTGGACTGGGTCACTTCGGGCTCGGGCGCCGCGCTGCTGGCTTCCTGCTCCTGTTCCACCCGACTCCGCAAGGCCAGGATCCGGTGGTGCAAGGCTGCGTAGAGCTGCCCCGTGTCTTTAGAGCTGGCCTGCGGGGCAAAGAACGGCTCGCTCTCAAAAGTGGGTGGCGGGAGGGCACCAAACGCAAGCTGTTCCATACCCTAGGCCAACCCCAACCTCTCTCACCCCCAAAGGAACACAAGGGAACAACAGAGAACCTGCACAAGTGAAGCTGACAAAACCCTCACATATATTAAGCAAAATAGAAACATCGCCACCCGACCCCTCCCCCACCCACCTTTCCCCATCTCAACAAATGAAACCAATTGATAAAAACATTACGAGAGACATTGCACAGATTTTTGTAAATCAAGAAAATCTTTAATAAAAAAAAAGATAGAAGCAGCCAAAAAAAGAGACACCCAGGTCAGGGCCCATCACTGGCACTGGCTCCTGCGGGAGGGAGGGAGTTCCCTAGGTTAGCTCTGAGCTGCTTGAGGGAGGGAGGGAGGGAGGGAGGGAGGGAGGGAGGGAGGGAGGGAGGAAGGAAGGAAGGAAGGAAGGAGAAAAGGAAGAGAAGGAAGGAAGGAGAAGGAAGGAGAAAAGGAAGAGAAGGGAGGGAGGGAGGGCTGCCTTGAACCTCCCAACATGCAGCTTCACTGTAAGTCCCAGAGTTCTCAATGTTAGCATAGAGCAGGGGTAGGCAACCTCAGGCCTGTGGGCTGGATACGGCCCAATCGCCTTCTCAATCCGGCCCACGGACAGTCCGGGAATCAGCGTGTTTCTACATGAGTAGAATGTGTGCTTTTATTTAATATGCATCTTCGGGTTATTTGTGGGGCATAGGAATTCGTTCATTCTTTTGTCCCAAAATATAGTCCGGGCCCCCCACAAGGCCTGAGGGACAGTGGGCCGGCCCCCTCCTGAAAAAGGTTGCTGACCCCTGGCGTAGAGGGACAGACTTTCCTCTACCTCCTCCTTCCAGGCCTTGCACTCAAAGTCGTCCCAAAGGGCACAACCTTCCCTCGGATCGTTCCACTCGCCCTTTCCTCAACCCTACAACATCCTTTGGGAGGTGAGGCAACCAGGAGAGCACACAGAGCCCCAAAGGTTTGTCAACAGCATTGCGATCTTGTCGGCTCTGCTTTCAATTCATTTCCTGATGACCCCTAGCATGGAGTGTGTGCCTTTTCTCATACAGTGGTACCTTGGTTCCGAAGGGCTTGGCTCCTGGATGCTGCAAATCCAGAAGGAAGTGTTCCAGTTTGCGAACGTTTTTTGGAAGCCGAACGTCCGACGTGGCTTCCAATTGAGTGCAGGAAGCTCCTGCAGCCAATCGGAAGCTGTGCTTTGGTTTCCGAACAGTTCTGGGACCCCCGGAACGGATTAGATTTGACAGCCAAGGTACCACTGTAATTTATATTGAAGATTTCCTTTGGATACAAAATTACGTGTATTTTTCCGTGTATAATACTATGGTTCCCGCCAATTTTGTTAAGTTTGAAATTGGGAGTCTACATGGAATGTTGCAATTATTTATTTCTTAATTTTGGGATCCAAAAATAGGGGTTGTCTTATATACGGAGAAATACAGTATGTGCTTTGTCTCTTTTCTGGGGGTCATAGAATATTTCCTGCAAATCGGCTGCCCCTTCCTCAAGACTAATCAGCTACAACCCCGAGGTCTTGTTTGTGGTGGCTCCACCAGGTCCAGACCCCACCACCCCGAGCATGGGCGCAAGTCTTTCTGCCCCAACACGCATCACTCTGTGCTTCTTTGCGCTTCCCATGTGGCCTGTGGACCCCACTCCCAGCGCCGCCCGCCTCTGCCCCTTGCGCCTTACCCCCCCTTACCGATATAAGGAAGACTTTGACCCCTTGGTCCTCTGTGTCCATCGCTGTGATTCGAATGCTCTTTTCGCTGGCTTTGTCGATCTGCATCTGAGCCCACAACTTGGTGTTCAGGATTAGCCGAAGGCTGCCTTGCGTTCTCATCACTGAGGAGAGAGAGATAAATTTGAAACGAGCAACCAGGCATTTTATTTCGGATCACAGCGTCTCCACCCTGGACACCGGGGCCCCTCTCCCGAGGGCCTTCTGGTGGTCCCCTCCCTGCAAGAAGCGAGATCACAGGAAACCTGGCAGAGGGCCTTCTCGGTGGTGGCGCCCGCCCTGTGGAACACCCTCCCGTCAGATGTCAAGGAAATAAACAACTACCCGACTTTTAGAAGACATCTGAAGGCAGCCCTGTTCAGGGAAGCTTTTAATGTTTGATGTTTTATCGTTTTTAAAGATTCTATTGGGAGTCGCTCAGAGTGGCAGGGGAAACCCAGCCAGGTGGGTGGGGCATAAACTTTATTATCATCGCCATCATTGCTGTCAGAAAGCCCCTCCTTGTTTCAGTTGGAATCAGTGGCATATCAATATCTTTCTACGGAAGTCTTCTATCTCTGGGGTGTGTGTCCGTCCTGCTCAGCCCCAACGGCCGGCTGGCCTTTGCAATGCTTCCCCTGGCAGACCCTTCCCCATGTGGCCCCCGGCTGCGGCCCCCAGTTCCCGGGGGCTTGCTCTCTGCACCTGCTCTTACCAAGGCGCGACTGTAGCGTCCCGTCGTCTGTGGAAGCCATGTCGTTCAGCCTCAGGAGTCCCCGGCCTCTTTCGACCCAAGACTGGGAGTTCTTATCAAAGACAAACAACTTGCATTGTATCTGCAACAGAGGAAAGGGGCTGAAGAACGTTAACAGCGAAGGCAGCAGAGATCGAAAGCTGCAGGAGGAAAGACCAGCGCAGAAGGCGGCAGCAGCAAGGAGCATCTGCAGGAAAAGGACATTGGAGCATGCGCAGAGCGCAGAGACTGGCGTGAATGAGGCTGCAAGGGAAACAGGGGCCGCCAGTCAACAAGGTGCTAACTCAGAATGACAAACCAAGTGGATGGACTAGGCCAAACTGGGAAGCTCAGAAATCAAGAAGACAATAAAAGAAGGGGCAAAGTTTAGGATTTATATACAAGATCACTGTAAGCATTAGCAGGGTTTGAAACGCACTTGTAATGTACAGAATGGATGGATAAGTTAGGAAGACAAGAATTTGGAGAAGGGGTGATATGCAGCTGAAAATAAGATTCAAAGGGACCCATGGAAGGGATGGGGGGGGAGTCAGGAGATTCAATCTTGATAATTAGATTCAGAATTGTTTCTGTTGCATGGATATATTTTTGAAAATCAAATAAAAATTCATTACACATACACTGCTAAACCCCCAAGGTGCTAACTGTGATGCAGCAAAGGACTCTGACAACAAGTTTTCAGGAGGCAGCACAAGGCAGATATGGGGTGGGAGCCCCAAACATCTTTTCGGCACCCGAGCCAAAGTTTTTTCCTGCTTTCACGACCGCTGAGCGGATAAATAAGACACCAGTTTTCCGGGAAATGCTCCTGCAGCCAATCGGAAGCCGCGCCTTGGTTTCTGAACGGTTTCGGGAGTCGAACAGACCTCCAGAACGGATTAAGTTCGAGAGCCAAGGTACGGCTGTATATTATTTTATATTTAGTACAGTATATTATAGAGTATATTATATTATGCTTGTACAGTTTAGCCTGCTCCTTCTCCCTAATCAGGATTGAAGGGCACTTCTGAAAGCTGCTGTGCTTTCGACCAATCAAACTGTCTCAAAGGTTGCAAATGGGCTGGTCCCTGCAGAGATGGCATGCTGGGATGCAGACGTTGCCCCCGCCCGCTTCTGCTGCTTACCTGTAGGACATTGCTCTCGGCTTCTTCCCCCGTGATCACCTCCACCTTCTCCAGAAGACACCGCCTGGCCGTTGCCTTCGTGTAGGCTGCAGCAGACTCGGCCAGCGACTCTGAAATGTTGTTGGCTGGAGAACGGATAGGCCACATCATCATCATCATCATCATCATCATTATTATAAAAATTCAATCTTTTCTGGTTTAAAAATGACAGACACACTAATAATAATAATAATAAAATAACAACATAACTCACACAAAAAAGCAAACAGTACAACACAAAAACACAAAAACATTTCAGCCATCAACCTCCGACCTCCTTGCTGTGGGTTCTTTCCTTCCTTCCTACTTGGCTCTATTTTTCAATAAACTTAGTCTGTCTTATATCTTATTTGTGTTCTTTATACCGTATGCAATTCCGAGAGTTACTCAAAGCATCCCACAGTTTTAAGATGGGGACAATGTTCTTTTAAATACTGCCTATGAATCTCCCACTCCTTTTTAAACTTTTGGCTTGGCCGATCCCTGAGCTTTTCCATCCTATTCACTAGTTCCATGTATTCAAGCGGTTTAACTTGCCACTCCTCTTTCCATGGGGCCTTACCTCCTTTCCACCCCTTGGCAATCAGCATTCTCGCTGCTATTGTTGTTGTCACAGGCGTGTTGGTGGCTACTCTAGAGTAATGACTCCTCCAGGCGTTGTCTTTTCATGCTTTTATTTAGTGCTGATTATTTACAGTGCAGAGCAGTACTATGTACATGTTGTCCGTTAGGGGTCAGAACCTCCGAATGGAGATTCGCGCGTTTTCCTCCAGCAAAGTAGTCTAGGAATACTGAATCTCCACCCCCGTCGCTTCCTCCTCAGTTCCGGGGTCGGGGGGACTGGTCTCCTTCCGTTGCTTCCCACTTCCCTTCCCACACTGGGCATGGGCTCCGCTACCTTGCCTGAGCCTCGGACACCACTTCCTGAATCTCCGCTGGAGATCTCTTCCTCCCCACTAGCGCTCCCATTGGGTGATGAGCTGCTGCTTAAGATGGGAGGGACCTGCCTGTATGTTCTGTCCCTCACAGTTGTGTACCAAAAAAATCCTTTTCTCTCTTGGTTATGTCTGATGCCATCATGCCTAAGAGGAAGGCTTCCATATACTTTTTTGATAAACATTGCTTTAAACCATTTTTAAAATTTGTTATATATAAGTTCCCAAAAGCTCTTTTTTTATTTATTTTTGCCACCCCACCACGTGGTACATCGTTCCCTCTAGCTCTCTACACCTCCGGCATAAATTTGAGTTGGTTTTGTACATTTTGGCCCATTTGCTGGGGGTGCATAACATCTTCATAAAGTTTTCTTTTATAGTAAGATAGGCCACGTTTTTGGTTGGTGGCGGGGCAGAGAAGGGCACAGAGGGGCTCTGAAATGTCACAGCACCAACGGTTCCTCCCCTCCCTGCTTTGACACCCAGGTCAAGGAAGAGCGTAGCTGCCAAAACCCACCAGACTTTGGCACATGTGATTCATGAGTTGACGGACCCCAAGCGGACGGCTCCTGGGACACGGGGAGAAGAGGGAGGCCAGCGACCGTACCTTTCTCGGGTGTGGCTTCTTGGGACGAGGACTCCGAGCCCGAATCTCCGCCGGCGTTCTCCTTGACGCTGTCTGTGCTGGCTTCGCTCGACTTGGGGGGGCTCTGCCGGAAAGGAAGAGTGGTCAGAAAACAGGGATGCTACCGAGGGAACACTCCAGGCTGGCTTCCAGGGTGACGAGCGACCTGGCGGCTGCCCTGGGGCTGCATCCCGCTGGTTGAGTTGAGCTGGCTGCCCCGTAATAGGTTCCCACCCAGGTGGGACTTGCCCACGAGTATTTGACTTCTGGAATGGACTCCCGGGGAGGTTGTGGGCTCTCCTTCCTTGGAGGCTTTTAAGCAGAGGTTGGGTGTCCATCTGTCATGGATGCTTGAGCTGAGATTCCCCCTGCATTGCAGGGGGCTGGGCTGGATGACCCTTGGGGGTCCCTTCCAACTCTACAATTTTGTGATTCTATGAAACCAGGATACTCAAGCACCCCATTCCATCTTTGCTGTCTAAATCTACAAAAGCTCTCAGGAGCAATTGACACGGCTGCCAGAACCTCGATTGCCCCCCAAATGGAGGGGGGGGGAAACCTAGCAAGATTTGTTTTCACTTTGGTATTCAAAGAATTGATTGAGCGATTGAATTTCACCCCACCTTTTTTACTGCCGAGAGCTCAGGTGATGCATACGGTTCCCCGCACTTCCTCCTCCTATCCCCACAACAACCCTGCGAGGCGGGCTAGGCTTAGAGGCAGCCACTGGCCCCCATGGAACCTTCGCAAGTCACTGCGGGGCCTTAGAGGGGGAGAACCATGCAGGACGCCTTGAGCTCCCGGGGAAGAAAAAGTGATATATAGAAATGGAAAAGAAAAAAAATAGAGAGAGAGAGGAAGGAATACAGACTGTCAGGGGCCTCGCAAGGACGTTGTTCTCCGTCTGTGGACTCGAGAGGAGCAAACAGGGAGAAGGGAGCACTCACCAAGACTCTCTCGCTCATGTTCTGGCCAAACACAAATTTGTTGCTGGGGGCCTCGGCGCTGTGCGTAGAGTTTTCTATGCTGCAGGGGAAAGAGGAATGCTCTTTTTCCCCCCTGCGACAGTGACACGGCAGAGGAACGAGGGAAGGCCTGGGGTTCAAGGCTGCTGCAGAACCCAAGGTGAGCGAGGGGAAGGGGAGGGGGAATCGCCTGCGGTTTCTTCCCCACCTGGAGCTGATGTACTGGAGGAAGTAGTTTGTGGCCAGAGGTGCCTCCGAGTTGGGGAGTCGGGAGTTCTGCGCGTCGACGGCGCCGTCGGCTTCATCCCCTAGCTGGGATGGAGACAGGAAGCAGTGAGACGTGTCGAGATTTGCAGGGCGGGGAGGGCTGAGGAAGGTCGCCGCCTGTCTCTAGCTCAGTTTATTACACATAGGACAGGAAGGCACTTTCTACATGCGCCCTAGAGGGAAGTGGGTGGGGGGCAGATGGGGCTTGTCCACCTGGGAAGGGAGCCCGTCGAGGAAAACGCTGACCCAAAACTTTGTGGGACATCTTCGGGAGAAGAAAAGGCTCAGGAGTAAACCCGACACAAATCTGGAGACCCCAAGGCGTTGTACGGCTCCTTCCGGCAGCCAAGCAGGTGCCAAAAACATATTGCTCTGCTTTCCTTTGGCCCCTATCAGCGAGGCTGAAAGGGGGGTCCTGTTGTCTGGGCAGCCGCAGACACACTGCCCAGGCTTGGAACCCGGGGAGGCCACTTCCAGGCTGCTCACACAGCTATTTGGCTTCCCTCCCTTGTCTCTCAGGACAGACAGGTGCCAAGAGGATTCCCACCCTGCCTATCCTACTATCAAATTTACACGTACCTTCACACGGTCCCTTAGGTTCTGCCCAAACACGAAGGACTGTGGCGTGTTGTGGTCTGTCTTATCTGTCTCCGAGGTGCTGTTTGACTCCTTAAGCAACGCACAAAAACAAACGGTTGGAAAGCACCACCAAAACAGCTAAAGGCAGTAGTTCAGGGGGGGGGGTACTGGCCTTAAAAAGTATGTCTTTGGGATCCAGGGAATGCCTGGACTGAGGGAGCCCCCCCCCCATATTCTTGCAGCAAGGGTGCCCCCCAACACCACGAGCCAATCATCAAATTGCAGAATAAAAACCCAGGACCAGCAGATGAGACGCTGGCCCGCGTCCCCCCCCCCCGCCAACACATCAGGGCTCCCGACACTCACCTTCTCCTCTGTGTTGGGGCTTTTCGGCACGGCGTTCGTTGCTGATTCCGACACAGCGGCCATGGGATCCGAAGGGATACTTACACCGTTGGTCCCGCTGCTTGGAACTGCGGCAGAGAAAACGCTCCGTTTAAAAGCACACAAGGAGCACCGGCTTCGTTCTTGCAACAGCCCTTATTTCTCCGCGACGGTTTTGTTGGTTTTTAAAAGCGGGGCAGAATCACAAGGGCTTAAGCAGAGCCCGGCTGCAGGATCAGGCCCATCTTGTCCAGCATCCTGTTCTCACATTGGCCAGCCAGGTGCCCCGAGGGGAAGCCAAAAAGGGGGACTTGGGCACAGCAGCAATTCTCCCCTCCTCCAACTGGGATTCAGGAGCATTGCTGCTCCCAAATGTATGTAAAAACACACACATCCATGACCCAATTTTACCTAAAAGCAAAATCAATAGAGTCGGACCTTGAATTCCAAACACCTTGTAAGTCCAACGTTTCGGCTCCCGGATGCCACAAACCCGGAAGTGACTGTTCTGGTTTGCAAACCCTTTTTGGAAGCCGAACGTCCGGCGCGGCTTCCGATGGGCTGCAGGAGCTTCCTGCAGCCCATCGGAAGCTGCGCTTTGGTTTGTGAACGTTTTGGAAGTTGAATGGATTTTCAGAACAGATTTTGTTTGACTTCCAAGGTACGACTGTACAGTGGTACCTCGACTTACGAATGACTCGGCAACCGAATTTTTTTACTTACGAATGGAGGTAATGGCCGCACGCTTATGAATGTCTCGACATCCGAAAAAAAAACCGTGGTGGTTTTAGATTTTCCGACTTATGAATTTTTAGATAGGGTTGCTTCGACTTACGAATTTTTCCGTTTCCAATGCATTCCTATGGGAAATCGAGTTTCCAATGGCGTTTTTCGACTAACAAATTTTCCGACTTATGAAGGTGCCTTCAGAACAGATTAAATTCGTAAGTCGAGGCACCAATGTACATGGATGGGTTTGGTTCCATTAGCACAAGGAGTTCAGCTTGTGCGACAGAAATTTCCCTTTGCCCTGGAGGGTTGGGGGAAACCCCAGAACACATTTAGGGTTCGTGTGGTGACGGTGATTGAGTTCCTTTGAGCCAACAGAGTGGCCCCCTGCTTTGGGGGCTTCCCCTTGGAGGTCTCTGGTTGGGTAAAAGTTCAAGGTCAAGGACCCCTGGATGGTCAAGTCCAGTCCAAGGCGACTCTGGGGTTGCATGTTTATCTTGCTTTCAGGCCGAGGGAGCCGGTGTTTGTCCACAGACAGCTTTCCGGGTCATGTGGCCAGCAGGGCTAAACCGCTTCTGGCGCATGATGGAAACCAGAGCGCACAGAAATGCTGTTTACTTTCCCGCCAGGACGGGACCTATTTATTCACTTGCACTGGTGTGCTTTTGAACTGCTAGGTTGGCAGGAGCTGGGACAGAGCAATGGGAGCTCACCCCATCACGGGGATTTGAACCGCCAACCTTCGGATCGTCGAGCCCAAGAGGCTCAGCGGCTTAGACCCCAGCGCCATCCTGTTTGGGCAGGATGCTGGGCTTCGATGGGGACCCTATTCCTTGCCAGAAACAAGGCTGCTCATGGACCTAGGAAGCAAGCCTTTCTGCTCCCTGCGCCCGGACGCTTCCCACGCCCAGGGGAGTCACTTGCCTGTTTGTGAGAAAGCCTTTGGCTGGGGGGCTTGTAATACTGCCGGGCGCAGGACGCTTCTCTGCTGTTCCTTCGGTTTCTGGCTGGGGACCCCTAAGGGGGGGGGGGACGAGAACAGAAGAAATGATTCTTTGGGGCCTTCCACAGAGATGGAGGAGGGGATCCCCTCCCCAGCTTGGTCCAAAACTCACCAGCAACCCCTAACCTGGACGCCCTCCTAATGTTTTGGACGGCAACTTCCTATTAGCTCCCAGGCAGCGCAAAGTGCATCTTGCATTATTATTATTATTATATACACCGTATTCTCCCATCTATAAGACGCCCCCAAATTTTGGACATTATTTTTAGGGGGGAAACCCAGTCTTATACATGGAAAAATACGGTATAATTTTTATTAATTTTTTTGTTTTACACTTTCAAGTATTTGTTTAAACCACCTTAAAATGCCAATGCCTTCCCTTCTTCTCTTTGCATGGTTCATTTTGCATATCACAAATCCCTGCATTACTTAAACTAAACCATTTAATATTCCATTATTGCATCCATCAAAACTTATTTACACTGTTGAATTTATCTTAATGCTGCCAACGTTTTCAAGTGTACATAATCCCCCCCCAATATATCCAATAAACATTTTCCAATCTCCTCTATACACCTCTGTTCTTATTGTTCTCTTATTGTATATGTTAAATCTGCAAGCTGCGTATATTCCATCAGCTTAAGTTGCCACTCTTCTTTGGTCGGGACCTCGCTCGCTTTCCATTTTTTGGGCTAACGAAACACAGGCCGCAGCAGCAGCGGCAGACAGGAATAGCCTTTTTCGGCACCTGGGATTTTCTGTCTGAATTATCCCCAACAAAAAGGACTCTGGTTTTTCTTTTTCTTTTTCTGGAAAGGTGCTTTTAAACACCCCCCCCCAATTCATGTCCCAATGCTCTTTTACAAGTCCATCTTGCATTACTAACCCCCAGACAGCTTTGGAACTCCCTCCCAGAGGAACCAGACTGGCTCCCTCGCTGCGAAGAAGATCTTGTTCCAGGACTGCTTTTAGGGGGAAAGCCGGTGCCGTACTGTCTTTATTGTATTTTAATTGGTGTGTTTTTACCGATTTTATATACGTATGTAGTTTTAATGCTATAAATGCTTAATGCCATGAACGGCCCTGTGATCTTCAGATAGGAGGGTGGTATGCAAATTTGATAAAATAAATAAATAAATAGAAATGAAATAATTGCATTTTGATTGTTCTCAGTGGTTGTTTTTATACGTCAGCTGCCTTGAGTCCTGTCAGAGCAGGAGACAGGGCATAAAGAATATTAATAATAATAGCCATAATCGGCCTGGTATACCTGAAGGAGCGTCTCCACCCCGGACACCGGGGTCCTCCTCCCGAGGGCCTTCTGGCAGTTCCCTCCCTGTGAGAGGTGAGGTTACAGGGAACCAAGCAGAGGGCCTTCTCGGTGGTGGCGCCCGCCCTGTGGAACGCCTTCCCGTCAAGGAAATAAACAACTATCTGACTTTTAGAAGACATCTGAAGGCAGCCCTCTTTAGGGAAGTTTTTTAATGTTTGATGTTTTATCGTGTTTTTAATATTCTATTGGGAACCAGATGGGTGGGGTATAAATAATAAATTATAATTATAATTATTATCATCATCATTATTACAATGGCAGTTGGAGAGCTCGCCAGGGTTGACCTCTGGGGAGCAGCCGCTTTCACTCAGCCTAGCCTACCCCACAGGGCTATTGTGAGAACATGGGGTGGGGGACTGCGGACCCCACCTCAAGCTCCTTGGGGGAAAGGTTGAATATTAACACAATCATACTAGTGCCCTCGGGTAAAAAGAGTTGTTCCTTACCTGCGCTGGGCGCCTGGCCATGGATGAGAGTGGGAGGCTTCAACCGGAATCCAGTGCTTTTTTCCTCTAGAATGCAAAATGAAAAACATTGCCCTCTCTCCCCACTTCCAAAACTGGGAGGGGGACAGGGAGGCAGGGGCGATGGTTTTAAGCTGTTTTTAAGTCATTTTAATCAATGTTTTATATTTGTTGTGAGCCGCCCTGAGCCCGGTCTCTGGACTGGGGAGGGCGGGGTATAAATAAAAAATTATTATTATTACTATTATTATTATTATTATTTATCACCTGGTTCAGAGTCGGAGTTCCCCGCCGAAGGCTCGCATAAACTTGATGGCATGAAGACATTGTTCTTTGTCACTGGAGGAGAGAGGGTGATAGAGGATGCTCAGAGCCTCGGGGAAAAGCGCTCCCCTCCCCATTTTGCTGCCCGCCCCCAGAGAATCAGCATAAGGGGGCAGTCAGTGCGGAAGCTAGGAGAGGGCTGTGTTCAAATCCCCACCCCAACTTCTTTTTAAAAGAGTATGTTTCCTTTCTTCTGTTTTTAAAATGCTTTATTGACTGAAAGCTTTGTAACAGAAATGTACAATAGATGTTATAGGCAAAATGAGAAACAAAAAAGACATAATTATTCATTTTTAAACTAATACTTCCTTTGTACATCTATTTGTGATTAAATTGGACAAGACCTCCAATCTTCCCCTGGGTTCCCAAATTGAATTCCTTAAATACGTGCTTAAACTTTACTTATTTAACTTATAAAATTATCTTATTTACACACCGAAGCTCAATCAAAACCTGCCAACGGATTGATCTTTTGACAATGTTCTTTTACACAGACTCTGTATATATCCCACTCTCTGATAAATTTTCCATCTGTAACGTTCTCTTAGCCTTGCTGATAATCCCAACAGCTCAGCGTACTCTCTCATTTTATTTTGCCAGTCTAATTTGCATGGGATATCCTCTCCCTTCCAGCCTTTTGCGATTACAATTCCGGTTGTGACTGTAAGATACATAAAGACTCTCCGGAACTTTTTGGGGAGGGTTTCACTACCCATAATTCCTAGCAGGAAGGCTTCAGGTTCTTAAGGGAAAGGGCATTTAGAGTACGCTTCCAACTGTCCCCGGAAGGGTTAGAGGACAAAACGCACAGCTTCCTTCTAAGCAATTTCTACGAAATGGGAGTTTGTATTTCCCTGGGTGCTGAGGAAAGACCCCCTGTTGCAGCTAAGAGAGCAACAGCATCAGAGAGGGGGGGAAATGCTTGTGTGTGTGAAATCAATACTGAGTGGTATCCCCAACCAGGACAGTACTAGCTCCCCACAACAAGCATATGTCAAAACAGAAGGCAAGTTTTGCTGGATGAGGCCAACAGCCCACCTGCCCCAAAGTCTTTTCATTTCACACTTCATTTGCGCACACCCTTTCTCCATTGCTAGACGGGGAATGGGCAATTAGATGGCTGTTAATGGCTGCTGATGGCTGCAATTAGTCCTGGGGGGGGGGAGCAAGGCAGCCATCAGCAGCCATTAACAGCCATCTACAGGTTTACCACTCCCATCAGCCCATCACCCATTCCCACCCACCCCCACCACCCTCTGTATATATATAGGGTCTGACACTTCTGTTTCTAGTGTATCTGAAGAAGTGTGCATGCACACGAAAGCTCATACCAAAATATAAACTTAGTTGGTCTTTAAGGTGCTACTGAAGGAATTTTTTTATTTTGCTTCGACTCAGACCAACACGGCTACCTACCTGCTATCTATTCAGAGCAAAAAGCGAAAATTATTGTGAATAATGTGGTATCAGAAGAAATCAGAATTGAAAAAGGTACCAGGCAAGGGTTCCCACTTTCCCCTCCACTTTTTATAACAGTTCTGGAAGTTTTGCTGAATAAAATTAGAAAGGACAATGAGGTTAAAGGGATTGGAGTGGGATCAAAACAATATAAATTAAAAGCCTTTGCGGATGACTTAGTTTTAACATTACAAGATCCAGAGACCAGTGTAATTAAAGCACTGGAGATAATTCAGGAGTTCAGACAGCTTGCAGGATTCAAATTGAATAAGTCGAAAACCAAAGTGTTGAGTAAGAATTTAGCACCAGAAGAAGTAAAAAGGTTGCAAGAGGCCACAGGGTTGACATTTGTTAAATAGGTGAAATACCTGGGAGTAAATATGACTGGAAAAAATATAGATTTGTTCAAAAATAATTATGAGAAATTATGGAATGAAATTTAGAGATTTAGAGAGATTTAGATACATGGTCTAATTTGAAACTATCGTTGATGGGCCGAATATCAGTGATAAAAATGAATGTATTGCTAAAAATGTTATTTTTGTTTCAAGCATTACCTATTGTTGATAAGTTAGGATGTTTTAAAGAATGGCAGAAAGTGAGATGCGAAAGTAAGAGGAGGTTTCTCACTGCCAGATTTAAAGTTATATTTTGAAGCTGCAGCGTTTTGTTGGATGAAAGAATGGTTCCTACTTGATAACACTGATGTATTAGATTTGGAAGGTTATGATAATGCATTTGGATGGCATGCATATCTGTGGTATGACAAGATTAAGGTTCACAAAGGTTTCAAATGTCATATTATAAGAAAAATCATTGTTTAATGTTTGGAATAGATATAAAGATTTGTTAGAAAGAAAAACACCCAGGTGGATATCACCCTTAGAGGCTAAAGTACACAATAAGTTGAATATGGAGACCAGATGGCGTACGTACAAGGAATTATTGGTGGAAGAGAAAGACCAATTTAAGTTAAAAACATATGATCAGTTGAAAAATTATTTGAATGATTGGTTGCAATATTATCAAATAAATGAATTGTATAAGATGGAAAAAAAGTAGGCTTTCAAATCGAAAAATCCAAATTGGAAACGGATTTGCTAGAGTCTAAAACTAAGAATCTTTCAAAGATGTATAATTTATTGTTGGGTGGCATACCAAGGATGAACAGACAAAATATGTGATGATTGATTGGGCAAAAGAGTAGGGCATAATATAATGATAGAAGATTGGAAAAGGTTGTGGAAGAAGAATATGAAATTTACCGCATGTAATGCATTGAAAGAAAATATGATGAAGATGATGTATCTTACACCGGTAAAGTTAGCTAAGATTTATCATAAGCAGGATAATAAATGTTGGAAATGTAAGACTGTGGAAGTAACCTTTTACCATATGTGGTGGACATGCCCCCAAGTAAAGAGCTTCTGGGACAAGATTTATAATGAACTGAAGAAAGTGTTGAAAAACATGTTTGTTAAGAAACCAGAAGCTTTTTTACTTGGGATAATTAGAGAGGAACTGCCCAAGAAAGATACAGTACTACGTTTTTTCTGTATGCCACAACAGCAAGATTAGTACTAGCAAAGAATTGGAAATCTAAAGATGTACCAACAGTGGACGACTGGCAGTTGAAGCTGATAGAATTTATGGAACTGACTGGGAGACTCCGGGACCGGGGGAAGAATTGATGGAAGAAGATTGGAAGAAATTTAAAGTTTATTTAGACAAGAATTGTAAGATTAGCAGTTTTTATTAAAAGATTTGGAAGTATAAAGAGGTTGTAGAAGAGTATTAGTTGAGTTATTATCATATATTAAGATTTAGTTAAGTGTTGTTATTGTATTAAGTTTTAAAATTTAACTAGAATAGAATTGTATTTTGAGATAAGTATAAGAGATTTTTAGTATTGATAAGCCATTAAGAGTATTAATAGGTTTAGATAATCATTAAAAAGATTGGAATCAAGATAGGGAAAGTACTAAGGAAGTAATATAATGAAACGTAGTGGGGAAGGAATGGAGGAAGTCAATAAAGATTCACGATAGAAGATTGATTTTTTATTTTTTATTGAGGTGTTTGTATTTTGTTTTGTTGTGTATAATTTGTGTTTTTGTGTTGTATAGATTTTAAAAAGAGAGAGAAAACACACGTCCCCCTCTCCTCTAGAGAAAGGATGAGAGGAACCGCCCAAGTCGCCCCCCTTACCTGACTGCGAAGGCGGGAACTGTGTGAGGGAAGAGGTCCTTTCACGCTTGACGGGGGGGCAGTAGCTCCCATCCTCCCGGTCGGACTCTGTGGGGAAGGAGAAAGAGGGAGAGAGGGTGAAGGGGAAGCCCACTTTGTGCCATCTCAGCCTCAGGGTGGAAAGCCGGCTAGCAGGAGGGACCACCTGGAAACAGATGGGCACTCCTCTGGCGGCCGTGTCTTCCATGCCAGCCCTGCCGTGAGAAAGAGGGGGGGAGCTGCCTCAGGCGGCAGAAGCTGAGGGGCGAGGAGCAGCCTGAGCTGTCACTGCCGTGCAGCCTGCCCTAATCCTGTGATGGTGTCTTCCCACCAGTTTTTGAGCAAGATTCAACAACTAGCCCAACTGGTTTGCTTGTGCCCTGGGAGAGGGTGCCTTCTGGTCCTCAGGCGGCAAAACGTCTTGAGCGGGCCCTAAGAAAGGGGGCGTCTGTGGTCCCCCAAGGGCTGCTGGCCTCTGACCCCCCAGTAGCCTCGGCCGGCCAGCGCGGCTGTCGCTCACAACTCTCCCTCTCCGATCCCTTGCCGCTGCTGTCTGGCCCTCCCCTGGAACCGCCACCTCCCTCTGCCCAACGCGAGAACTGGCCCCATTGACTGCCGGGAGGGTTTTTTACTTGTGGGAGCGAAACCCTTGTGGCGGGAACGGCTGGAGTGAAATAAGCCCATGCACCCTGGCCGGCGACGCAAACATTTCGGCCTTCCGGGCAACCCATCCCGACAGTGTCTCTTTCTGGCACAGCGGGATCATCACCCCGAGAATGGGAATTCGGGGCGCCTCTGGACTGTCTCTAGGCAGCGGACACGAGGTCTCCCTCACCTTCCCCGTCTTCTGGACTTGACCCATCTGCTGACCTCTGTAACAAATATATATACACGCGTGTAAGAGTTAGATTGCATCTCACACTCTCTCTCTCACACACATGCACACAAAATCAACAACAGCGATCTGTGACACACCCAACGATTGCCCCTTCTCCAAATAGGTTGTTTCTCGATTACGGGATTTGGTGTTGCTGGAGGAGGATCTGAAGGAGGAAGTCCTGGTCCACTGCACGCACACACGCACACACACAATTATTGGGAATCCAAGCCTTGGCAAATCGCCCACACTGAAAACAACTCACGTAAGTGAAAAAGATTCAGGGTTAAAGTGCCTAAGACCACTTTGTTGCAGTTTGGTCAAATTTTATTTTACAGTGGTACCTTGGTTCCCGAACGGCTTGGCTCCCAAACAAATCGGCTCCCGAACGCCGCAAATCCGGAAGCAAGTGTTCCGGTTTGCAAACGTTTTACAGAAGCCGAACATCTGACGCGGCTTCCGATTGAGTGCAGAGAGCTCTTGCAGCCAATCGGAAGCCGCACCTTGGTTTCTCAACGGTTCCGGGAGTCGGACGGACGCCCCGTGGAACGGATTAAGTTCGAGAACCAAGGTACCACTTTATATGCAAACACGGCAGCTGAGAAGGTCCCACAGGTCTACGCAAGAGTCTGGATTTATCACACTCCAAGCTTACTTTTAAATCTTTTAAGTGAAAAGGGGGGAAAGGAGCAACCGTTTTAATTCAGGCCGCGGGACCCTTTGTAATGGCAGACGCAGGCATTCTTTCCCTCTTGCAATGCTTTCCTAAGGACTCGGGAAGCCACAGAATTGTTCATTTGGAAAGAATGCTACTCTGTGTCCTCTTAAACTCTCAAATTCTCTGACCCAAAGGATCCTCTGGCCCAACCTCCTGCAACGCAGGAATTGCAGCTGAAAAGCCCATCGCCTTCTTCCACTGCCGAAGAAGACCTCTTACTGCCAGGAAGTTCTTCCTAATGTTTAGCACAGCTGGACAACCGTGAAAACTTTTCTTAAAAAAATGAATTTTCCTGTATTTCTTTTCCTCCCCCCCCCCAAGCTATTTAACGCTATTAAAAACTCAATTAAAAGTAAGTAAAAAATGGCCAAAAACACAGAACAGGAGAGCAAGTTTGGGAGAATTGCATCCAAGGATGGAACAGGAGGAGGAAGGAGGGAATCGGAGGGAAGGAGAACTTTGGGATGCTCAGGCCAATAAATGGGAAATCTGTGTCCCTCCAAAGGCTGCTGCATTTCCAGTTCTCGTTCCCTCCCGTTTGTGGCCAGACCGGCCTCTGGAGCTGCTGGGTGCCCTGAGCCCCAGCGGCGCCTGGGTGGGCCACCCAGGGGGGCACGGGCCGGATGGATTTTAAAACGCTGCCAAGGATTAAGCAACGAGGGTACAGTCTTCCCTTCACTTTCCAAATCTCGATATAGTGGTACCTTGACTTACGAACGACTCGACAACCAAATTTTTCGACTTACAAATGAGGGAAACGGCCGCACGCTTTCAATTTTTTTGACATCTGAATGGAAACCGCGGCGGTTACGAATTCGACTTACGAATTTTTAGATGGGGTTGCTCCAACTTACAAATTTTTCCATTTCCAATGCATTCCTATGGGAAATCACGTTTCCAATGGCGCTTTTCGACTTACGAATTTTTCGACCTGCGAAGGTGCCTTCGGAACGGATTAAATTCATAAGTTCGAGGCACCACTGTACTTCCAAAAACGGCAGGCAGCAAGCGTTCTGCCAACCCCTCGCCCAAAGACACGCTGTTGAGACACATCCCTAGCGCCCCTTCCTCTCCCTCACCACCCCGTCCAAGAAGGGCACTGGCTCAGGGGTGCAGCGCCTGCTTTGCACACAGAAGGCCTTCGGTCTCCAGGTAACCAAAGGCCCCGCCGGCATGTCCAGACCCCCGCCTGGAACCCTAGAACGCCGCTGATGCCAGTTGGCGTGGGCAACGCAGAGCTAGGGTTCAAATCCCCACTCGGTCACGAAGCTTATTGGGTGACCTTGGAGTCAAGTCGCAGCCTCTTCACCTATCTCGCCAGGTTGTTGTAGGGAGTAACTGAGGAGGGGGGAGGTGAACCATGTATTCATTGGAGAAGGTGGGGCATAAAGGCAACAAATGAGCGTTTTTTCTGCTGACCTGCTTAAGAAAGCCGGAGGGCCCAGCCAGAGGGAAGATGCCCGTTGCCAACCTGGCACCCAGAGATCTCCAGTCACAAAACGGGCCTGGCACCAGGGGGATTTTGAACACTGGGCTGGACCACCACTCCTGACTTGCAAACATCCCATGCTCCCCCGCACCCCAAAAGTATGGGTTCACGCATCACTTTGGGCTCTTTGGAACAAAGGGCAGTATAGGAATAAAAATAATACCACCCCTTTTTGTATTTCTATCCCACCCTTGCCTCAGAGCTCATGGGGCATCTGTCAGCTGCTTTAAAGCTCTAAAAACAGGACTGCGTCCTTGGCGCTCTCAAAGGCGACACCCTGTTTTGTTCCCTCCCTTACCAAGCACACCTTTGCCCACCCGCATCCCAGAATTTCCACTTAATGCGCACCCAACCGCCGTCCAGCCCAATCTCGGAACTCCTGTTCCATCCTGAGCTCGACCCTCCCAAGGCTCACACAGCAACCGGCCACCCTCACCCCCAGACACATGACAAAGGAAGCCTGTGCTATTGTCTCCAGGCCAGGCTGGCCATGCTTGTGCTCTCTGGGGGCTCCTGGAGCACCAACTCACAGCAGCCAGCAGGGTCAATGGTCAGGCCCGAGAGTGGATATAAAGTCAGAGGCCAGCATGGAGACGGATCAGGACTCTCGCTGGGACGGCTTCCTGTCTCCTGAACTGTGACAATTTGGCCCCCCTACTGTACAATGAACCACAGGGACTGCACAGCCCACTTTTTTGCCTCTGGCCCTCCGAAAGCTGCACCCCTCGGGCTGTGGAAATTAGGAGAAATTGTGTCCTCTTCTCCCAGCACTGCTGACTTTTGGAGGGAGAAACCAAAGCTCTGGAAACGCATTTGTGCCACTGCAGACAAGTTAAACTGCAAGGCTGGGGTATGCAGAGAAAACATATACTTTGGGGTGGGGTGGGGTGGGGTGAGAAACAGAACTCAAGAGAGTGTTTCCCTGGAAGGCCTTTCCGGCCAGCTTTTCCAAGACTTACCCTCGCCAGTCCGGGCCGAACCGGAAGAATGCGGGAATCGGCCCCTGGGGGGGCGGGAGCCTCAAAGTTGCACCCCCCTGGTGACTTGGGGTGACCTGCAGGCCGGCGAGGAGGCTCTGCTTCTCCCGGGGGGTCCTCGCCTGAGTCCGACACCCCTTTTTGCTCTGCAAGGGACTGGGGAGCAAAGGAGAAGAAGAGCCCTTCAGTGCCAGGCAATGGAAGGAGGGAGAAGGGCACAGGGGGGGGTCCATTGGGAGCCGGGCATCACCACCAGCATCACGGTCCCACAGCGTGAAGGCCTCCACGGCGTCTCCTATGTCTTGGGTGCTGGGTTTGGCTCTCAGGGCAAGCAGGCCTCCTGAGGTCCTGCCGTCTCCCATCAACAACCCCGCGCCCTTGGAAAAGAGAAATGAGACCCCGAGGAATCTTTGGCGCCTTACAGTCCTACCTCGGGTAACAGACGCTTCGGCTTGCGCGTTTTCCGGTTGTGCACCCTGCCGAACCCGGAAGTACCAGAGTGGGTTACTTCTGGGTTTCGGCGCGCGCACATGCACACCATTAAATTACACTTTGCGCATGCACAGCAGCACCAAATTGCAATCCGCACGTGCGCAGACGCGGCGCTGTGGGTTGCAAACGTGCCTCCTGCACCGATCACATTCGCAACCCGAGTGCCCACTGTATTTACGGGCATCGGCACCAGGGTGTTCCGGCTAGTTGTGCTTCCACTACTGACTGTCGCATTTAAGCTGTGGTTTCTGCATGGCAGGGGGTTGGACCGGATGACCCCTGGGGGTCCCCTCAGAGCAGTTTACAAAAAAACAAAAATAAAAAACCAGTACAGTGGTACCTCACTTCTCGAACGTAACCCATTCCCGAAGACTGTTTGACTTCCGAAACGTTTGAAAACTGAGGCTCAAAAGGCTGTCTGCATACTCAGTTGAGAAAATTGAAAAACGCCACAGAAGCCATTCGAAAATGGAAGCATTTACTTCTGGGTTTTAGGCATTCGGGTTCTGAAACATTAATCAACGGAGACGTTTGAGAACAGAGGTACTGCTGTACTAAGAAAGAATAATTGGCAGGAAAGCAAAAAAATCCTTAAACCGCCACTGATCACTTTGCAAGGCTACAGCAACAGACACAGGCCTTTCCAAGCTGCTTTTATGGATCTACGTTGGGATGGTTTTCCCAAGCCTGGTTTGGGATGGTTTTCCCCCCCTGAACTGGCAGGTCTCTTCCTAGGTCCTTCGGAAAGGCAGAGTATGCGGAATTCACACTTTACTATTCTCCTGCTTCTCTCTGGCATGGATAACACACAGGCGCCGGATAGATTCTCACGGCTACTGTACTTCACACACCCAGAGCCAGGCACCTATAAGAAGACCAGACTGTCCCTAACCGCGGGATCACAATCGAACATTTGCAACACAGAAAAAACAGAATCGCACAAGGTGAACTGCAGCAAAGGTTGGTGAATTCAAAACTGAACACCACATTGCCAAGCTATTCAAAGCACAACTTTTTGGTAGGAGTGACTCAAGGGAAGTCAGCCTTAATACCGCCTTAGACCAAAACACACAGACAAAATAATTATACAGTATTAAGACTTAGCCCTATGGGCAGGGTATATTTCTACTCCAATTTGACAGAGAAAACACGTGATTCTCAAGTCCAGCAGAAACCAGTGGATTCTCAGGGCAGCAAAGCCCATTGTGTTCCAACAAACACCAAGGGGCAAAAAACCGAATGGTGAAAAAGGAGTTGCAAAGCCGCTGCAAAGAAATCAGGGCCACCGTCCAAATGATTTTTAATCCACCATTCATATGAGTTTCTCAAGTCGCCGACTTGCCTACAACTAAATCAACACGTGGGTAAAATGAAGAATTGCTCCCAAAACAAGGGGGCTTTAAGATCAGGGCCAAGGCAGCTCCCTCGGCCTGAGGGCTGCCTTCCCTTCCCAGGGGCCATGTTGTGCCAACGGAGGGAATGGGCTAGAGGCAAAATCGGGCAGTGGAGCGACTGGCACAGGCACCTCCAAACTTCGGCCCTCCAGATGTTTTGGACTACAATTCCCATCTTCCCCAACCACTGATCCTGTTAGCTAGGGATCATGGGAGTTGTAGGCCAAAACATCCAGAGGGCCACAGTTTGGGGATGCCTGGACTGGCACAAGCAGCGGTTACCTTTGTACAGTAGGCTAGATTTTACGCACATTTGTGCATGTCCGCCTCCGAGATCCGGACGGCCCAGAGGCACCGTCAGAGTCTAAAGACACACCCCAGCCAGCCCCCCACCGAAAAAACTCCAACATTCAGGGAAGGGTGCAAAGGGTGAGGAGGGGTGTGTGGTTTGGGGAGAGCACCAAAAGCCGCATTCTCCCTCACCCCTGCTTAAGATATAAGGTGCTCTCCGAAGGCAGGCTTGCTCGCCGGCCGCCTTCATTACATCTCTTTGGGCGCCAGGCAAAAACGTCTCTCTATAACTGAGTCTTCGTATTTCTGCGGTCTTCTCACAGTTTTGGCAGGAGAGGGGCTATTGGTTTGCTTTTTGTTCCATTATGTGTTTTGCATTCCCGTTTTGCATTTTTACGTTGTGAACCGCCCTGGGATCTCCGGATGAAGGGCAGTGGGCAAATTTAGCAAGCAAATAAAATAAAAACAAACAAGATAGTACACACACAGGCGTGTTGCAGCAGACGGAAATCGTAGAAGGCGCGACACCCTCCCCTTTTTGCGAGGCGAGGAGCATTAAATTGCGTCAAACTTTTATTTGTTCTACGTAGTAAAAAGAAACCTGCTCTGTTGTCTCCTGGTAGGACCTCCCTCCCTCCCCAACAGCCCCGCCCTCGGTCATAGTGGGACTGAAGTCCCACAAAGTCTGGCGAGCACAGACAACACTGACCCTCTCAAATTTGCAGTCAATTCTTAGACTGATTCAAAGTGGGGTCGTTTTGTTCTTCCCGACTGAACTAACTGATCTAATTGAGTCCTAACTGCAACTCTCTCACCATCAACCTCACTCCCACCAAGAGACCTTTCGGGTCCAGTCAACAGCTCCCAAGCCTGACCTACCTCACAGAGTCCTTGGGAAGAAAACAATGGGAAGGGGAAGGAAAAACAGGTATGCCACATTGAGCTCCTTGGACTAAAGGTGGGATACAAATCAAGTGGATAAATAAGGGAGCCATGCCCAGTGTTTTCACAGTGTCTACTCTGAGTAGGACTAACATGGGATGCACACCCCCCCTCCCCACACACACTGTCATATGATTGTCTGGTTATGAGCTGCCCTGTAGGATGTCAACGTGAAGACATTAGCATGGAAAGACTTGCAAACCTTTCCTTTTCTGCACAGAAACCTTGCTGCCCTTCCCAAAGCAGGGCTGTTCCTTGGAGGCTTCCTGGAGATTTCTGAATGTGGGTGCAAGGGCCCTTTAGTCCTCCGGAGGCTGAGGAACTACAACTACCAGCAGCTAGCCCTGTCACTGTCCAGGGATTATGGCAGTAGTCATTCAACAGCAAGTGGAGAGCCAAAGGTTCCCCAAACCCGGCTTCACAAGAAGGGGTGCCTGCCTGCCCACCCTCCAAGTCCATCCCCAGCACATCCCTCTCAGCCCTTAGTCTCGCCTTCCCAGCAAGAGCTGACCACTTGCTGGGCAGCACTTGGAAGCCCCCTCTCCAAGCCCCGGTTCCTTACCTTTTGTGCTTTATCCTTCTGAAACACAAAGACGGGAGGGGCGATGGCTGGCTTTTCTGCAGAGAGACAAAAAGTGGAAAGGAACTCAAGTTAGCTCAGAATGCACAGCCTGCTGCCGTCTTCACAAACAAGGATCTTCGAAACTCAGTGGCAGCACCGCTGTCTTTCCCACTGAACGGGTAGCCACTGAGTGAGGGGGCGGGGAAAACATCCCCTTGCAAAAAAAAATATGTACACGACTACAGAGCAACAGCTAAGGGGCAGATGACACCAAATTGGGAGGGATGGCTAATACACCAGAGGACAGGATCACACTTCAAAATGACCTGAACAGATTAGACAACTGGGCCAAAGCAAACAAGATGAATTTTAACAAGGAGAAATGTAAAGTACTACACTTGGGCAGAAAAAATGAAAGGCACAAATACAGGATGGGAGACACCTGGCTTGAGAGCAGTACATGTGAAAAGGATCTAGGAGTCTTGGTAGACCACAAACTTGACATGAGTCAACAGTGTGATGCAGCAGCTAAAAAAGCCAATGCAATTCTGGGCTGCATCAATAGCAGTATAGCATCTAGATCAAGGGAAGTAATAGTACCACTGTATTCCGCTCTGGTCAGACCTCACCTGGAGTACTGTGTCCAGTTCTGGGCACCACAGTTCAAGGATACTGACAAGCTGGAACGTGTCCAGAGGAGGGCAACCAAAATGGTCAAAGGCCTGGAAACGATGCCTTTGTTTAGGGAGCTAGGTATGTTTAGCCTGGAGAAGAGAAGGTTAAGGGGTGATATGATAGCCATGTTCAAATATATAAAAAGATGTCATATAGAAGAGGGTGAAAGGTTGTTTTCTGCTGCTCTAGAGAAGCGGACACAGAACAATGGATTCAAGCTACTAGAAAGAAGATTCCACCTAAACATTAGGAAGAACTTCCTGACAGTAAGAGCTGTTCGACAGTAGAACTTGTTGCCAAGGAGTGTGGTGGAGTCTCCTTCTTTGGAGGTCTTTAAGCACAGGCTGGACAGCCATCTGTCAGGAATGCTTTGATGGTGTTTCCTGCTTGGCAGGGGGTTGGACTGGATGGCCCTTGTGGTCTCTTCCAACTCTATGATTCTATATTCTACCTGATTGGCAGCTTCCTATCTTCCTTATTCAGAGCAATGAGGACTAGAACCTTAATCAATTTTACAGGAAAGGGCCGCAGCTTAATGATAGAGCACCTCTTCTGCATGCAAAGGCCCCAGGATCAATGCCTAGTGACGTCTCTAGGTAGGGCTGGGAATGTTCCCCGGAGAGCTGCTGCCAGTCCGAGTAGACAATACCTGCCAGTATCAGGCAGCTCCCCGCACCTGCATGATTTACCCCCCAAAAACCCAAACCCATAAAACATGAAACAATAAAATATAGGCACACTAAGTGTTAATCCACAACCACCAAGAAAAATATCCAACCCAAAACATCACCAAAACAAGCCACCCTTCTTGGGAGAAGAAAGACATCTTTGACTGGCACCTGAAATCTGACAACATGGGCACCAGGCATGTGGCCTCGGGAAGAGCATTACGCAGCCGGGGAGCCACCACTGAGAAGGCTGGTTCTCTTGCTTCCTCCCAGAGGAAGAGGAAGAGGCAGTCCCAAGCAGTGCAAGGCTTTATAGGTCAAAACCTTCTTAACTGAACTTGGAAACCCATCGGGAGACAGAGCAGTCAAGCCAGAATTCGACTTATATATGCCCAGGAGACCCGGCCACCAAATTCCACACCAGCTTTTAAATATATTCCAAAGCATAAACCGCCATGTTTCTGGGCAGACAGGTGATATCTTGCTCTGTCTAGTGATAGTCTTCTGAGCTCCTTGGGCAGCAGCTACAGAATATGTTCACGGCCTTAAGACTGCACCTGTCCAGAATGTCTCCTCGCCAAGCTTGGCTAGAATGAAGCAGAACCTGCTGTCAAGGAAGCTACCGAAAACAAAACAAAACAAAATACCAGTCTCTCCAGCTGCAAGAAGGTCGTCAAAAAGGGGGAAATAATTCACTGTGAATCTAAAAATAAATACAAAAAATCCTTCCAGCAGCACCTTAGAGACCAACTAAGTTTGTCATAGGTATGAGCTTTCGTGTGCATGCACACTTCTTCAGATACACTGAAACAGAAGTCACCAGACCCGTATGTATAGTCAGAAGGTGGGGAGGGGTATTACTCAGAAGGGTGGTGGGAATGGGTGATTGGCTGATAGGAGTGGTAAACCTGTGGACGACTGTTAACGACTGCAATAGGTCTTGCAGGAAAAAGCAAGGGGTGAGATGGCTTAAGAAAGCTTTATCATGTATAATGAGATAAGAATCCAATGTCCTTATTCAAACCAGGCCTCTCCATGGTTTTAAGCTTGGTAATGAGTTGCAATTCAGCAACTTCTCTTTCCAGTTTGTTTCTGAAATATTCTGTAATAAGACAGCTACTTTGAGATCTTGTATAGAATGTCCTGGGAGATTGAAGTGTTCTCCTCCTGCTTTCTCTGTCTTGTGATTCCTGATGTCAGATTTATGTCCACTTATCCTTTGGCGTAGGGTTTGGCCTGTTTGTCCAATATAGAGAGCTGAAGGGCACTGTTTGCATTTGTTGGCATACGCAATGTTAGAAGATGAGCAATTAAATGGTCCTGAGATGGTATGTTGGATGTTGTTGGGGCCAGGAATGGTGTTATCCGGCTGCTAGATCCAGGGTCTGGTTCTCAAAGTGGTCAGCCACGGTAGCAGCCCAGATCCTGAACGCAACAGGCTGCAACTCTCCCCACTAGCAGCCATCAATAACTTTATCCTCCAAGCATTTGTCTAATCTTAAAGTTTAGATAGCTTTTAAAAAAAGGATAGGGTTAACTGCTCACGCCAACGTTCTGGATCAAAGCCAAAGGCTAGCCATGTGCTACAGGCAACGAGGATCTAAAAAGTGTGGTTAGAGAAAGGGAGAAAGATCTAACTCTAAAAAGACCTTCTGACTGAAAGGAGAAGGGAGACAAAGGAAAGTTTATCAGCAGCTCCCATTTGTGGCGCCCCGAGGGAATAATTCACATCATCCATATTACAACCATCGCATGTGGGTGCTGCGCCAGGCAGAGCTCACCGAAGAGCAGCTGTGAAATGTGAGCATCACAGAACCACTGTGGAGTTGGAAGAGTGTTGGCACTTTGCACATGCTTACGGAGTGGTATATTCACCTGCCTCAGGCTAGGCTGTAGTGCCCAGAGATTACTGCAATCTCTGTCTCTAGGAAATTACCCAAAGTCTCTCTTAACGCAGGAAGAGGCGATATCTCAAGTCACTGCTCAACCCAGCTCAGCACTGACTGGCAGCTGTACCTGCAGATGTTGCCGGGGACAGAACCCTGGATGTTCTGCATGCAAGGCAGGTGTCCTACGGCTGAGCTATTTCTGAAAATGGGAAAAGACCAAGAAAGGCGCTCTTTGAAGCCTGTCTTTCTTTCTTTTTAAATCACCACTTCTTTGCGTTAGTTGGGGCTGGTGGGAGCTGCACTCCAGAACATCTGGAGAACCCCAAGTTGGTAAAGGGAGATTTTTTTCGGGGGGGGGGGCTGTTCTTAACGTGTTAGCATCTTTGTTGCTTACCTTTGGTTTTAATATTGTTAGGTTTTTAATAATGTTATGACAAGGTGATTTTGAGGAAACCATCCTCCCTTTTTTATTATTCCAGGGCAGGCTACAGAAAGAAAGGAAGGGGCTCCTTCAGGCCAGGCACTCCACCTATGGCCAGGGGCACTGTCTCCTCTTGCAATTTATTCTGGGGCAGCCAAAGGAAGTTAGTGTCAGAAAGAGCTCACCTCCTCCCCAAAGCAAGATTGTCCTATTCAATCTCGATTCCAGGGGATCCTCTTTTTTTTTTTTTAAAAAAAAAAAGCATGGTTCAACCACCTAGCAATAATAATAATAATAATAATAATAATTCACACCCTGTCCACCTGGTTGGGTTTCTCCAGCCACTCTGAGCAGCTTGCAGCACATATAAAAACATAATAAAACGTCAAGGCATTAAAAACTTCCTGATACAGGGCTGCCTTCATATGTCTTCTAAAAGTTGTGTATTGATTGGGGAGGTGTGGCTTCCAAGGGCTAAACTCTGCCTAGGAGGTGGTGCTGTTCGCCTTCACCATGCTCAGAGGCACCCTTAGCCAATTATTGCAGCGTCTGCAACAGGCGAGAATAAAATTGCGTAGGACTGAGCGGTATAGAAATTTAATAATAATAATAATAATAATAATAATAATAATAATAATAATAATATTCCCTTGCTGTTCATTTCCACGAGAAAACAGAGGGCGGGCTCCTTCTCCTCCAAACACGCCCAGGCACTCAGCCCATGCTCAGAGGTCCCGCCGCCTCTCATCCTAAGCGGGACTCCACTTGCTGGCGCCACTCCACCCATGCTCAAAGGCACGGCTCCCCTTCGCTTGGAGGGACTCGGCTTCTGCAGCCCTCCCCCCCCCGCCGTTGAACCCTTTGCCCGCCTCCCCTGAGGCAAGCACTCTGCCTATGCTCAGAGGCACTGCTGCCTCTCCACATCCATCATTCCTTTAATTCACGAGGAAACGGGGGGCCGGGCCAGAGGTGGGGACACGCCAGGTTCCTCCTCGGCCTCCGCCTCCTCCAAAGAAGCCAAGGCGCTCTGCCCATGCTCAGAGGTCCGCCCGGGGACTCCGCCTATGCTCAGAGGCACGGCTGCGTTCCGAGGGGCTCGGCGCCTGCAGCCCTCCCTTCGCCGTTCCATCCTTCCCCTCGCGCCAGCCCTCTGCCCATGCTCAGAGGAGCCCTCGCCCCGCCTCAGAGGCCGCTCCCTTTGTCCGGCCTGGCCGCGCCCTGCCTGGGTCGGGTCTGGCCGGGGTGGGCGGCGCCTCCTTCGGGGCCTGGCGGGCGGCGCCTCCCTCCGCGCCTCCTCCCGCCGCCGCCTGCCCGGGTCCCCCGCCGCCCCTCGCCCTCCACCGCCTGCCCTCCTCCCCCCCCCCGGCCGCCTACCTTCGTTAGCCAGGTCCGCCATTTTACTTCCTCAGCCACTCCCCACAATGCACCGCGCCGACCACGGGCAAAAGAGCCGCTCTGCCCGGTCTGAGGAGGCGCGGGGGCGCATGCGCGGAGGGGCGTGGCGTGTGGAGAGAAAGGCGACCGGGCGGGAGGGGGAGTTGCCGTGGGAACGGCAGCCTCTTCAGAGGCGCATGCGCATGCGCGGTCTCCTGGCTCCCCGTCCGCCACAGTCCTGTCTCCCGCCAAAGCGCATGCGCAGAATGGCGTGTTGAGAGAAAGGCGAGGGGGAAATAACCGTGGCAACGGCCCGCCTCCTCAAAAGCGTATGCGCGGACTGCCCCCCCCGCCACAGTCCGGTGTCTCGCCAAAGCGCATGCGCAAAAGGGCGTGAGAGAATCACCGTAGCAACGCCCCGCCTCCTTATGCGCATGCGCGTCACGCTTCCCAAACCCTTTCGGACCGCGACTCCCATTGGCAGAGAGTCTCGCGGGGATAAGATTTTTTAAAGGGCTTCTGCGCATGCGCAATGCTCGCCGGGCTTCGCTCGTCCGGCGTTCTGCCCCGAACAACTTCGGGTGATGGGCGCATTCGCAGAAAGGCGTCATAGAGGCGACGCCCCCTAACGACCAAAAGGCGGAACTGTCGCTTGGGTCTTACCGGTACTTTAAATACAGCGCCAGAGCAGGTTACAGTAATGTACTGTATTACGGTACGTAGTTTTTAAGTGATAGGATTAATTATGATCCCAATTAATATTCATCATCAGTGGCAATATTGAACGTTTAATATCTATTATATATAGTTATAGCATTCTTATTTTTATTAGTATTAAATAGAATACTAACTACAGGTAGGTAGCCGTGTTGGTCTGAGTCGAAGCAAAATAAAAAAATTCCTTCAGTAGCACCTTAAAGACCAACTAAGTTTTTATTTTGGTATGAGCTTTCGTGTGCATGCACACTTTGTCAGATACACTGAAACAGAATCCACCAGACCCTTGCTTTTTTCCCCCAGGACCAATTGCAGTCATCAACAGTTGTTAACAGCCATCTACAGGTTTACCACTCCCATCAGACCATCACCCATTCAAATCACCCCCACCCTCTGAATATACATAAGGGTCTGGTGGATTCTGTTTCAGTGTATCTGAAGAAGTGTGCATGCACACGAAAGCTCATACCAAAATAAAAACTTAGTTGGTCTTTAAGGTGCTACTGAAGGAATTTTTTTTATTTTGCTATAGAATACTAATATTGTTGTTGTTGTTTAGTCGTTCAGTCGTGTCCGACTCTTCGTGACCCCATAGACCATAGCACGCCAGGCACTCCTGTCTTCCACTCCCTCCCACAGTTTGGTCAAACACATGTTCGTAGCTTCGAGAACACTGTCCAACCATCTCGTCCTCTGTCGTCCCCTTCTCCTTGTGCCCTCCATCTTTCCCAACATCAGGGTCTTTTCCAAGGATTCTTCTCTTCTCATGAGGTGGCCAAAGTATTGGAGCCTCAGCTTCAGGATCTGTCCTTCCAGGGAGCACTCAGGGCTGATTTCCTTAAGAATGGATAGGTTTGATCTTCTTGCAGTCCATGGGACTCTCAAGAGTCTCCTCCAGCACCATAATTCAAAAGCATCAATTCTTCGGCGATCAGCCTTCTTTATGGTCCAGCTCTCACTTCCATACATCACTACTGGGAAAACCATAGCTTTAACTATACGGACCTTTGTCGGCAAGGTGATGTCTCTGCTTTTTAAGATGCTGTCTAGGTTTGTCATTGCTTTTCTCCCAAGAAGCAGGCGTCTTTTAATTTCGTGACTGCTGTCACCATCTGCAGTGATCAAGGAGCCCAAGAAAGTAAAATCTCTCACTGCCTCCATTTCTTCCCCTTCCATTTGCCAGGAGGTGATGGGACCAGTGGCCATGATCTTGGTTTTTTTGATGTTGAGCTTCAGACCATATTTTGCGCTCTCCTCTTTCACCCTCCTTAAAAGGTTCTTTAATTCCTCCTCACTTTCTGCCATCAAGGTTGTGTCATCTGCATATCTGAGGTTGTTGATATTTCTTCCGGCAATCTTAATTCCGGCTTGGGATTCATCTAGTCCAGCCTCTCGCATGATGAATTCTGCATATAAGTTAAATAAGCAGGGAGACAATATACAACCTTGTCGTACTCCTTTCCCAATTTTGAACCACTCAGTTGTTCCATATCCAGTTCTAACTGTAGCTTCTTGTCCCACATAGAGATTTCTCAGGAGACAGATGAGGTGATCAGGCACTCCCATTTCTTTAAGAACTTGCCATAGTTTGCTGTGGTCGACACAGTCAAAGGCTTTTGCATAGTCAATGAAGCAGAAGTAGACGTTTTTCTGGAACTCTCTAGCTTGCTCCATAATCCAGCGCATGTTTGCTATTTGGTCTCTGGTTCCTCTGCCCTTTCGAAATCCAGCTTGCACTTCTGGGAGTTCTCGGTCCACATACTGCCTAAGCCTGCCTTGTAGAATTTTAAGCATAACCTTGCTAGCGTGTGAAATGAGCGCAATTGTGCGGTAGTTGGAGCATTCTTTGGCACTGCCCTTCTTTGGGATTGGGATGTAGTAGACTGATCTTCTCCAATCCTCTGGCCATTGCTGAGTGCTTTACAGCATTGGACTGTCCTTTCGCTTCCAGGCATTTCCGCAACTGAGCGTCCTTTCGGCTTTGGCCCAGCCGCTTCATCAGCTCTGAATCTACTTGTACTTGTCCTCCGCTCTTCCTCAGTAGCATGTTGGACGCCTTCCGACCTGAAGGGCTCATCTTCCAGCGTCATAACTTTTATATGCCTGTTGTCTTTGTCCATGGAATTTTCTTGGCAAAATACTGGAGTGGCTTGCCAGTTCCATCTCCAGGTGGATCACGTTTAGTCAAAACTCTCCACTATGACCTGTCCATCTTGGGTGGCCCTGCATGGCATAGCTCATAGCTTCTCTGAGTTTTTCAAGCCCCTTCGCCACGACAAGGTATTGATCCATGAAGGGGCAATGTATTGTACTATGAAATAAGAAGATAGTATTGTACATGATAAAAATTTAAATTATTTTTCCCCTGACCTGCACACTGATGACAGACATTGTTTGGATTGGGGGCTTTTCTCAATTTCCGCAGTCACACAATCAATCCATCTGTAGCTGAACTGGGTTCCACACAGTCACAGAAACAAATGAACCAAAAAAGCCCCAAAAAGGCAAAAAAATGAGTAAAACAAACGTGCCAAAATTAATCCATTCCGGAAGTCTGTTTGATTTCCGAAATGTTCAGAAACCAAGGCGCAGCTTCTGATTGGCGCAGGCGCCCCGGAAACAATAGCTGACAGCCGCATTGGACGTTCAGCTTCCAAAAAACGTTCGAAAACCGGAACACCCACTTCCGGTAATTCATGAATTAAATTCATATAAACCTGCCAATTTTAAAAAATCCTCACCTACCTGCCCAGCCAGTGACCCACTTCACTGTTTCCCAAAACATCCAGGGGGCTGCCCCTCTTGTCAAGCACAGAGCCTCCAACTCATCCCCCTCCTCTGGGCGTCTGGGGCAGGGAAACCCCCCACCCCACCCCACCCCACAGTCCTTCTTTATGATGGCAGTTATGACAGAGTAGGGGGGGGGTCTGGCTGCCGAGCTGGGGCTGGTCTGATCCTTCTCCTCCCTGGTTTCAACAGCACTTCTGACTCTTAATAGAATCTGTCGGGTTGAAATGGGTTCCAAGGGTCATCTAGCCCAACCCAGGAATCGCAGGCAAGGATCCCCTGGCAGGCAGAACGCCACTCGGCCTCTGTTTATTTATTTGTTTATACTGGGTTTTTTTTGGGGGGGGAGTTTTGAACGAATTCCTATGCCCCACAAATAATCCAGAGATGCATTTTAAATAAAAGGACACATTCTACTCATGTAAAAACACGCTGATTCCCGGACTGTCCGCAGGCTGGATATGGAAGGTGATTGGGCCGCATCAGGCCCATGGGCCTTAGGTTGCCTACCCACGGTCTAGGTCACCTCCCTCCCTCCCTCCTTGTGCATTGCAGATTTGCAGATTTTCCCGGGCTTCTTATTATAATTATGGTGAACTACCACTGAGCCCAGGGCTTGCTGATCAGAAGGTCGGCGGTTCGAATCCCTGTGATGGGGTGAGCTCCCGTTGCTTGGTCCCAGCTCCTGCCAACCTAGCAGTTCGAAAGCACGTCAAATTGCAAGTAGATAAATAGGAACCGCTACAGCGGGAAGGTAAACGGCGTTTCCATGTGCTGCTCTGGTTTGCCAGAAGCGGCTTTGTCATGCTGGCCACATGACCTGGAAGCTATATGCCGGCTCCCTCGGCCAATAATGCGAGATGAGCGCGCAACCCCAGAGTCGGTCACGACTGGACCTAATGGTCAGGGGTCCCTTTACCTTTACCTTACAACTCCCATCAACCCCAGACAGCTTGGACATCGTTTATTATTATTATGTTATGAGGAAAAAACAGCTCCTTTTGCCCTGGAGGAGGGCAAATGTTGTCCCTATTTTCAAAAAGGGGAAAAGAGAGGACCCAAACAATTACCGCCCAGTCAGCCTGACATCAATACCAGGAAAGATTATAGAGCAGATCATTAAGCAAACAGTCTGTGAGCACCTAGAAAGAAACTCTGTGATCACTAAAAGTCAGCATGGGTTCCTGAAAAATAAGTCATGTCAGACTAATCTGATCTCATTTTTTGACAGAATTACAAGCCTGGTAGATGAAGGGAACGCTGTGGATGTAGCCTATCTTGATTTCAGCAAGGCCTTTGACAAGGTGCCCCATGATATTCTTGTAAAGAAGCTGGTAAAATGTGGGCTAGACAATGCTACCATTCAGTGGATTTGTAGCTGGCTTACTGACCGAACCCAAAGGGTGCTCATCAATGGCTCCTCCTCATCCTGGAGAGTAGTGACTAGTGGGGTGCCACAGGGTTCTGTCTTGGGCCCAGTCTTGTTCAACATCTTTATCAATGACTTGGATGATGGGCTTGAGGGAATCCTGAGCAAGTTTGCAGATGACACCAAATTGGGAGGGGTGGCTAACACCCCAGAGGACAGGATCACACTTCAGAATGACCTTAACAGATTAGACAAATGGGCCAAAGCAAACAAGATGAATTTTAACAAGGAGAAATGTAAAGTTCTACACTTGGGCAAAAAAAATGAAAGGCACAAATACAGGATGGGAGACACCTGGCTTGAGAGCAGTACATGTGAAAAGGATCTAGGAGTTTTGGTTGACCACAAACTTGACATGAGTCAGCAGTGTGATGCAGCAGCTAAAAAAGCCAATGCAATTCTGGGCTGCATCAATAGGAGTATAGCATCTAGATCAAGGGAAGTAATAGTACCACTGTATTCTGCTCTGGTCAGACCTCACCTGGAGTATTGTGTCCAGTTCTGGGCACCACAGTTTAAGAAGGATACTGATAAGCTGGAACGTGTCCAGAAGAGGGCAACCAAAATGGTCAAAGGCCTGGAAACAATGCCTTATGAGGAACGGCTTAGGGAGCTGGGTATGTTTAGCCTGGAGAAGAGAAGGTTAAGGGGTGATATGATAACCATGTTCAAATATATAAAAGGATGTCATATAGAGGAGGGAGAAAGGTTGTTTTCTGCTGCTCCAGAGAAGCGGACACGGAGCAACGGATTCAAACTACAAGAAAGAAAATTCCACCTAAACATTAGGAAGAACTTCCTGACAGTAAGAGCTGTTCGGCAGTGGAATTTGCTGCCAAGGAGTGTGGTGGAGTCTCCTTCTTTGGAGGTCTTTAAGCAGAGGCTTGACAGCCATCTGTCAGGAATGCTTTGATGGTATTTCCTGCTTGGCAGGGGGTTGGACTGGATGGCCCTTGTGGTCTCTTCCAACTCTATGATTCTATGATTCTATGATTCTATGATTCTCTATCGGTAGGAGAAAATAAGAGAGGCCAAGCAGAGACTATTGAGAAGCAAAGCGGCTAATAAGCCTGATTTTTATTGAACTGTTGCAACTGTATCCTCACTCCCCACATGCGGGAGGAACCCGGAACAAAAGTGCACAAGCTCTTATATAGACTTTTGAAATCGTCCACCACCCCCACCCCGGAAACATCATGCATATGTCACAGGAGGCGGGTCTCCAGCAGAAATCCTGCCTGCAAGGATACTTGATAATGGTCACTGATTGTATTACCTGGGCAGCCTGGCCATTATTTGGTAATGGTAAATACTCAGTTCCCGAACCCAGGTCACAGGCTCACCCTATTCATACACAGATAGGGCCTTAGGACAGGATTTGTGAGCACAGAGACAATGGGGAGGTTTTCCCATTTCCTTTGTCCTTGCAGAAGAAACATTTGAGGTCAATCTGGGAGAGTCAAAATGATTTCAGGACTTTTTTTCCTGTACTGATTCAGACACGTGGTTTATACAGTATATTTATGTATGTATGTGTTTGGCTGGTACATTTATGAACATTTATTTTATACATTAGAGTTAGACCATATAATTCTCATAACATACCTACAGAAATACATACAATTATTTATTTATTGAGTTTATATACCGCCCTATACCCAGAGGTCTCAGGGCGGTTCATACAAAAAGATAACAGTATATAAAATAGAATAAAAATAAAAGCAATAACCTAATAACACTACAATGATAAAACCCAACATTTCACTACAACTCCTGTCAGCCATTCTGGCTCCCAATTGGAGTTATACTTCCAAAACATCTGGATCAGGCAGCATATTGGGGGGAATGGCTGCTCGAGGGCACCTGTACCCCCCCCCCCAACTCTTTCTGTTTCAGCCACCTTGTGAGGAGACCCCAACCCCTCAGAGCTACGGTTCTCAGCACCGTTCACAAACTACGGTTCCCAGGATCCCTGGGTGGTGGTGAGCCACAATTGCTCTTCAGCAGAGAAGGGCTCCCAAAGTGAACCAGTAAGAAGCCAGATGGGCGGGGTATAAAAAATTGTTGTTGTTGTTGTTGTTGTTGTTGTTGTTGTTGTTGTCATCGCCTTCCTGAGTGGCAGATGAAGATGATGGACCATGCAGAATTGGTGAAGCTGATGGGGAAAATCCAAAACCAAAAAGACTGGAGTAAATTTGTACAATATCTGAAGGACAATTGTAAGCAATTAACAAGACTAGCAGGGTTGCAATAATAAGACTTGTAATGTTAATGATTATTACCTTTTTATATTTATTTTTTTAAAATGGTGATAACTGGAAGAAATGAAACATAAACTGAAAGAGGTAGAAATGCTATAATGTAAAAATGAATTATGAAAACTATGAGGCAGGAGGGAGGGAAGTCGACAAGCTCGTACGAGCAAACAAGTAAAGAGTTGATTAAGGATGTGTTTAAATGTTATAAAATGGAAATTCAATCTATATATATATATATAAATGTTCCCACTGCGTGCGCGGATGTAACACCCTTCCTCCATAACCGCTGAACTGAATTCCAACAAATTAGGACACAACGTACCTTGCCCATCAGGGAGGGATCTGTCATAATTTTGCCCCCCCCCCCCAAGCACACCTTTCACACCTAAAATAATGATTAAACACACAAAAAAGTGGCGTCCAAATTAGACATCACCAGCAGAAGGTCTGAAGACTCCAGCAACATCCAATAGAAAGGCAGGTCGCACGCTGCTGCCTCCAAAGCCGCGCCACCAGATGACACCACAAAATTCCACAGTAACCAATTGAAAACAGGCCTTTTGCAGCAACAAGGCCCAACATTGCCCAGCAGACTGAATAGGCCGCAGCAGATTAGGCCGCTTTCCAGACTAGGCCAAGTGGAGGTAGGGGCCTGACTGGGGCTGGGGGGCAAATAGGTCATAGGTTGGGACAGAGTGGGCCCAATCACAGGAATGAACCGGAGGATGGGGGGAGGAGGGACAGAACAGGGTGAGGGGAGACACAGGGATGCGCCTATGTAAACATAACAAGCGAAAAACAGGTGGACTCTGAAGGTGAGGGGGGTCTGAAGGGGGACTCTGAGGCTCCATTTAACAAACTGAGCCACCGCAACACGTGGCAGGGCCAACTAGTAAAAATATAAAAAAGGAGAAGGCATTGCTGTCATGTGGCAGGGAGTTCCATACGTTCCCTGCATGGCAGGGGGTTGGGCTAGATGACCCCCTGAGGTCCCTTCCAACCCTACAATTAAAAGTCGCTTTTTGAGTGCTGTGTGAAGCAGCATTTGTTGAGCTATTGCTTAGTGGCCCTCAGAGGGTTGGTTTGTTTATTATTATTATTTACCGCTTTTTATTCAAATAAATGCCAAAGCGGCTTACACACAAAAGATTAAAAAATAACAATGGAACTACAACTCCCATCAGCTCCTGCGAGCAAACAAACCAAAAGTAGCCGGGAATCTCGGTTAAATTTATACTAGGCCGGGGGAACAGGCCTTCCACCTTCTTTCTGAACTCGGACTCCCGTCATCCTCCGCCGCCGCCCAAACTGGCCGAGGCCTGACGGGAGATGTAGTTTCCAATTTCGCGACGCTCTAGCCGGCTCGCTCTTTCTCTTCTTTCCAGGAGCCGCGACGCTCTAGCCGGCTCTCTCGAATGCCTCTTCCCCCCTCCCCTTCCCGGAGCCACGTTTCCGGCCCGGGAGTTTCTCCTTCCGCCGCCACTGTCATGGCAGACTCGGGCAGGGCGAAGAAGCGGGCGGTGGGAGCGGGCGGGCCCAAGCGGACGCGGCGCTCCCCGGAGCCGCCTGCCTTCGACCCGTGGGGGTGGGGGGACGCGGAGTGGGACTGGGAGCTGCCCCCGCCGCCGCGCAAGGTCTGCTGGGAGTCGGAGAGGCTGGCGGCGAGGGCCCCCCGCCCCCCTTGGGAGATGGCGCGGGGCTTCCCGCCCCGGTGGAGGGGCAGAGGGCGTGGTGTCTGGGCGGGGCCCTGGAGGGGGAGGGGTCCTCGCAGAGGGAGGAGGGGCCGGGACCCGTGGGGGGGAGGGAGCACCCCCCACGAGGAGGAGGGGGAGGAGGAGGAGGAGGAAGACACCTGGAGGGGTCCGAGCAGAGGGGGGAGGGGCCCAGATCTATGGGGGGGAGGGAGCACCACCCACGAGGAGGAGGGGGAGGAGGAGGAAGACACCTGGAGGGGGAGGGGTCCTCGCAGAGGGGGGAGGGGCCCAGATCCATGGGGGGCAGCGAGTCCCCCCCATGAGGAGCAGGAGGAAGAGCCCGGGAGCGGGAGGGGTTCTCGCAGAGGGGGGAGCGGCCGGGATCCGTGGGCGGGCGAGAACCCCCCCCAGGAGGAGGAGGAAGAGCCCGGGAGGTGGAGGGGTCCTCGAAGAGAGTTGTGGGGCTGGGATCAGTGGGGCGGAGAGAATCCCCCCCACGAGGAGGAAGAGGAAGAAGTGCCCCGCCAGCAGCAGCAGCAGGAGGAGGAGGACCCCTTTAGCAGGAGGAGCCGGTGGGGCAGTCGGGAGAGGGAGCCTCCCTCGTGGGAGCCGTTCCCTGCGGCCAAAGCCCCCCGGAAATCCCACTGGGGTGGGAGCCCCAAGAGGGAAGCAGGGGTGCGGGTGCTCCTGACGCCGCCAAGGCAGGCCAGCCTGGAGCCGGGGGGCTGGGGAGAGGGGGACTCGGCAAGGCATGGGGTGAGGGAGCAGCGGCCGCCCCCTGGCAGCCCCCCTCGGGGAGGGAGCTGGTGGGGCGAGCCTGAGAGGAGGGATGGGGTGAGCCCCGGCCGAGAGGAAAGGGGCTGGGGGAGGCCGGCAGAGGAGGGGCCCCGGGAAGAGGCCACCTGGTGGAGCTCGGAGCACGGGGGGGTCTTGGACAGCCTCGAGCGGCTGGCTTCAGAGCAGGGCGGGGACGAATGGCGGAACCCCGACTGGGTCAAGGACCAACCTGTGAGCGTCACTCGGGGCGGAAGCCAGAGCGGAGACCCCGAGGCCTGGGGCAGCCCTGAGATGGAAGAGGAGCTGGGCTGGGGCGCCGGCGAAGAGGACGGCGTTTCCGGCAGCTCTGCGGTGCCGGCGGGCTCGGACGGCACCTGCTCCGCGCCGCAGAAGTGGACGCCCCGCCAGGAGGTGGTGGACTTCTGGGTGAGGGTTTGCCACACCTGCCTGAGCCTCCGGCAGAGGAGGACCCTCATGTCCTTCTGCCCGCGCCCCACGCTGCCCGACAGGAGCCACGAGACGCCCGCCCTCAACCCCGACTTTGCCAACCTGGGCAACGCGCCGGAGCAGAGGATGCTGTTGGGCGATGCCCAGAAACTGGGCTGGCTCCAAGACGAGGTTCTGGACACGCTGGCCCCGGCCATGAACCTCTACGAGATGGCCGAAGAGGCCCTGGAGAAGCGGGAGCCTGTCGACCCCCTGGAACTGCGGGGGTGGGCCCAGCGCCTCCTCCGCCTCCTGGGCAGCCTGAGCAACCGGCTGACCCTGCACCGCCGCGTGAAGGTCCTCCGCGCCATTAACCCCCGGCTGCAGGCCATCTGCTCCAAGATGAGCAGCCGCAACAGCGACGGGATGCTCTTTGGCGAGGACAAAGTCCAGCTCCTGAAGGAGCTGCTGGCCAGGTTCCCCCAGCTCTCCCAGAACCCCACCCCCTACAAGCGGACCCGCAGGAGCCGGAGGAGCAAGGTGTACAGCAGCAGCAACCAGCCCCAAGGCGCAGGTAAGGCCGCCTTGGCCGCAGCCCAAGCCAGTGCCCACCCTCACCCGACATGTTGGGCTGCGACTCGGGGCCAACGGGAGTCCAAAAGGTTAGGGGGGGGGGGCAGCATGTGTCTGTCAGCCTCTGAGTCTCCCTGAATGTAGTTGGGCTACAGCTCCCAACACCCTGGAGACCCAGCAGGAAGGAAATTTCAGGAGCAGACACACATTTAACATTTTGGTAGGGACGTGGGTGGCGCTGGGGTCTAAACCACTGAGCCTCTTGGGCTTGCTGATCGGAAGGTCGGCAGTTCAAATCCATGCGATGGGGTGAGCTCCCGTTGCTCGGTCCCAGCTCCTGCCAACCTAGCAGTTCGGAAGCACATCAAAGTGCAAGTAGATAAATAGGTACCGCTCCAGCGGGCCTTCTCGGTGGTGGCGCCTGCCCTGTGGAACACCCTCCCATCAGATGTCAAAGAGGAAAACAACTACCAGACTTTTAGAAGACATCTGAAGGCAGCCCTATTCAGGGAGGCTTTTAATGCTTAATAGATTACTGTGTTTTATTTTTCTGTTGGAAGCCGCCCAGAGTGGCTGGGGAAACCCAGCCAGATGGGCGGGGTATAAATATATTATTATTATTATTATTATTATTATTATTATTATTATTATTATTATTAATGGTGTTTCCGTGCGCTCTGGCACTCGTCACGGTGTCCCGTTGCACCAGAAGCGGTTTAATCCTGCTGGCTACGTGACCCGGGAAGCTGCCTGTGAACAAACCCCGGCTGCCTTAGCCTGAAAGCGAGATGAGCGCCACAACCCCAGAGTCGCCTTGGACTGGACTTAACCCTCCGGGGGTTCTTTACTTTTGTCTTACCTTAAACTTTTAATGCAGAATAGCACCAGCCCACAAGGGTTATTTTTGAGTCTATAGAAGTTTGAAAACCCACTTTTACAAGAACCGAAGAAGAGCGTGCCAGCTGTGTGGAAGAGCTCTCTGGATTTCAAGTAGGCCTCCCACACCCCAGAGCAGCTAGGGCTCCTTTCTTTAAGATGCATTGGCTAGCAATAGCCAAAGGCACTGAGCCCTGTGGCCCATTCCATGGCGGTGCTACTCCTTGTGTCTTAATGGGAGTCATTGTTGCTAAGCCTTCTTCCACTTAGCTTAGCTGGCCATTGGGAGGACCAGCTGTTTTTCATTTTTTCAGAGCGGAAGGGGCATGTTGCTTCCCGTTGAACAGCTAGGGGAACTTTTTTTCTTTTTGCCCCACAGCTTTGGGGAGGCAAGTATCTCCTCGGTATCAGGAAGCTCAAAACAGGGTCTTTCCTGGAATCAAATTCCAAGCTGTATTATTAACATCAAGGGACGCGGGTGGCGCTGTGGTCTAAACCACTGAGCCTCTTGGGCTTGCCGATTGGAAGGTTGGCAGTTCAAATCCCCGCAACAGGGTGAGCCTCCCATTGCTCTGTCCCAGTTCCTGCCAAGCTAGCGGTTTGAAAGCACGCCGGCGCAGGCCCCATTGCGGCGGGAAGGTAAACGGCGTTTCCGTGTGCTCTGGTTATTGTCACCGTGTCCCATTGCGCCAGAAGCAGTTTAGTCCTGCTGGCCACATGACCAGGAAAAGCTGTTTCTGGACAAACGCCGGCTCCCTCGGCCTGATAGCTGCCTTTGACTGGACTTAACCATCCAGGGGTCCTTGACCTTTTACCTTCTATTATTATCATTATTCTTATTTACATCTCTACCTGACTTTTTCGACGAAGGACCTCAAAGTGGTGGGATGCTTTGCTTCAAGGAGGAGTTCCAGCAGACACAGACTGTCTCACAAGGTGAGCTCCAAGCCGCACAAATGATACCACCTTGTTTTGGGTGTTAGGAGCTCAGATATATCAACTAGGCCCCAAACGGCTCCTGAAACCAAGGTTACAGTTGCCAAAACGGAATGTGCAGTTGCCCTTCTTTTTATGCCTTAATTTTCAAATGATGGCCTGACTGTGATTTATTCTCAGTTAAACATGGTGCTGTGGTCTAAACCACTGAGCCTCTTGGGCTTGGCGATCGGAAGGTTGGCGGTTCAAATCCCCGTGACGGGGTGAGCTCCCATTGCTCTGTCCCAGCTCCTGCCAACCTAGCAGTTCGAAAGCATGCCAGTGCAAGTAGATGAATAGGTATCGCTGCGGCGGGAATGTAAACGCCATTTTCATGCACTCTGGTTTCCGTCACGGTGTCCTGCTGCGCCAGAAGCAGTTTAGTCCTGCTGGCCACGTGACCCGGAAAGCTGTCTACGGACAGACGCTGGCTCCCTCGACCTGAAAGCGAGATGAGTGTCGCAACCCCAGAGTCGCCTTGGACTGGACTTAACCGTCCAGGGGTCCTTGACCTGTTTCCTTTTACCGTACTTCTTTTTCTTAACGATGACACAGACCATTAATAATGTAGGAATATTCTTCACAACGGTGAGCAGGGGAAAGCGGAGGCAACAATGCGCTATAACGCCGTTCGCTGCTCCTGCTCAGGCTGCCCAGAAAAAGCATTTTTGTTCCAGAAATCCATTCCCCCCCTGTGCGGATAAACTCTAACTGATGAAATTCTATAGGATCTGGCTATTAGTGTGTGAAAGCAGTCCAGATCTGGGGATCCCCAGATGACTATCGCAGTATGCGCATGGCGGAATTCGAACGCCGATCAGGGATAGCTCAGTGGCGGTAGAGTTCGTGATTTGCCCCCACAAAGTCTGGGGTTTTCCTTTTGCAGGTTGAGGTGGCAGACTCCTTCACTGCAGGGTTTTAAACGGAGATCAGGGGTCTGTTTCCCAGGGGCTTCGGTTCAGGGGGCTGGGCTAGATGACCACTGGTGCCCCTTCCCCCTCTACAGCTCTGTGATTCTGTTATTCCAGGTATCTGGGCCGGCACAGATAGCTCCCTACCCGAGACCCAGCCGGGCCATGCGCTGAACTGGGCAGACTTCGGTTCCTGATCTGTCGGGGAACGGGGCGGTGGAAAAACCAATGGCGTCCACTTGCCAAACCCCCCCCCCCCGTTCTCAGGGGCTTAACTGGCCCCACAGACGCCCAGAAGGAACCCCCTCTTACCAAGAGCAGAGGGAACTATTTTTGCAACAGAAAGTGGGAGCAGAGGGGCCTGGAAGCCGGAAGCGGACCATTCCTCTCGATGGAAGAGATCCCCCAGCGCTTGCCCCCCCCCCCCGCCTGCTCAAGAGTCTGTCCCTTGGCAAGCCAAGCAGGGCCACCATTGAGCAGTTGGGGGGGCAGCAGGGCAGAATGGGATCCCGGGAGCCAAGAAGACGACTCTTTCGAACACGACTCTCCCCAATCCTCTCTTGACTCTGCTGCAAGACTGTCTGGCCCCCTGGGGGGGGCAAGCTCAAGCAGGGACGGTTTAACACCCCCCCCCCCCAGTGAAAGGCCTCTTGGTTTTTAAGAGATCAGACATTCCATTACAAGAAGATTTTTTTCTCCCAACGGTGCAAAACAGTTTGTGTTTGAACTTGATTTTTGTTCTTGAAAATTTTCTGTGGTTTTAATTTTTTTTTTGGGGGGGGGTGCTTGCTGGCACCAGGAAAACCTGGACCCCTCCTTTCCCCCCTCCCTTTTCAATGCCTTTTGCCTTGCAACAGAAGGGGGCACCCTTTTCAACTCTTGGGCTTTCCTGCGTTTTCGTTTCCTGACGGAGGCGTCTTGTGGTGGGGAGTTTCCAGCTGGGCTAATCCTTTTTTTCGCCTGCTCCCCCCCTAAAAAAATAAGTTTTCGCCTGGGGGCAGGAAACAGAACCTCCATGGGACTTTTTTTTTTTTTGCTGACAGTTTTCCCGTGTTGGATCTCTGACGGACACCCAACCCAAATTGGCTGCTTGGCTGAAGAAACCACATCCCGGCGGTTGAGGTCTTGGAGGAGGACCCCCACTCCAGATTAAGAGGAGCACGCTTGTTCTGTTTCCTGAAGGATGTTTGATGGATTCCTGCAAAGAGGATCCCTGGGAACCGACCGATTGCTTTTCGGCTTGCAACCGAAGCGGCCCCTGCGGTGATCGGAACCGGAGCAAGACCTCGGAATTCTATTTCTAATGGTTGACCTTCTGTAGTTGAATAAATGTTGTTTTGCTTTCACAAGCTGTGTCTTTTGGATTAATGCTTCCCCATCGCACCAGGAAACACCCCCCCCCACTCCCCAATTAAAATAGAAACAGAATTAAAAATGCACAATGGAATCATGGCTGTCGTTTTGAGATGTTGGAAGAAAGGGAGCATTCGCCTACAAAAAGGTGAACCGTCTCGCCTGGAATTGACCTGCATGTCTCTGAGCTTCCCTGTATTTTCTTTTTCTTTTCATTCTTTCTTTTTTGAAATAAATTCTTACTGGTTTTACAAAAGCAAAATATATACCGGGGTGGCCAACTCCCAAGAGACTGTGATCTACTCACAGAGTTAAAAACTGACAGTGATCTACCCCTTTTTGGGGGGTTCAGGTCAAAGCTGTTGAGCTTTTTTTAGGAAGGGGAGCCCTGTATGTTTAGCCTGGAGAAGAGAAGGTTAAGGGGTGATATGATAGCCATGTTCAAATATGAAAGGATGTCATATGGAGGAGGGAGAAAGATTGTTTTCTGCTGCTCCAGAGAAGCGGACACGGAGCAATGGATTCAAACGACAAGAAAGAAGATTCCACCTAAACTTTAGGAAGAACTTCATGACAGTAAGAGCTGTTCGGCAGTGGAATTTGCTACCAAGGAGTGTGGTGGAGTCTCCTTCTCTGGAGGTCTTTAAGCAGAGGCTTGACAGGCATATGTCAGGAATGCTTTGATGGTGTTTCCTGCTTGGCAGGGGGTTGGACTGGATGGCCCTTGTGGTCTCTTCCAACTCTATGATTCTATGTTGTTGGACATGCTTGATATATACGAACACAAACTGCAATAACAGATCTCTATAAGAGAGATTCTCCCAATCTCGAGACTCCGCCCCCTTCCTCTCCATGGGGGTCCCATTTTAAACATCTAAAACTGCATATTCATCCAGACTCCAATTTTTATATCACAATAATTTTTGCACTACAAGTGAGTCAAAATTCTGCTCTTGTTTCCTTCTGCTTACAGTGGTCTGCTAAACAACTTACACATTTTCCCCATTCTTTTATAAAGTTTTTCTCTCTCTTTTCCAGTCAGTTTTGCCACCTCTGCATAATCTGTCAGCTTGATTTGCCATTCCTCTCTGCTAGGGAGTTTGATCTTTTCCCCAGTTCTGGGCTAATAACATCCAGGTGGCCGTTGTTGAAGAGTTACTTTAAACAGAGCTTCTCTGTATTTTCAAGCCATAAAAGCCCTTTTTGGGGAATGCCTGGAAGATTCCTATTTGGACCCAAAAGAGAAGGAAAAGGAAGGGGAGAGAGGAAGAAAGGAATATAGAGAGAGAGAGAGAAGGGGAAGGAAGGAAGGAAGGAAGAGAAAAAGATAAGAGAAAGAGGGAAAAGGGAGGGAGGGAGGAAGGCACTTCTGTTTCAGCGTATCTGAAGAAGTGCGCATGCACACGAAAGCTAATACCAAAATAAAAACTTAGTTGGTCTTTAAGGTGCTACTGAAGTAATTTTTTATTAAAAAGAGAAAGAGTGAGAGATAGAAGGAAAGAGGAGGAAGGAAGGGAGATAAGAGAAGGAAAGGGAGGGAGGAAGATTATTATTATTATTATTATTAATACCCCGCCCTCCCCAGCCTAGATATAAAACAACTGATTAAAATACAATAATAAAAAGAGATAAATAGGGTGAGAGAGAGAAGGGAAGGAAGGAAGGAAGGAAGAGAAAAAGCGTGAGAGAGAGAAGGAAAGGGGAGGAAAGAGGGGAGGAAGAGAGAAAGAGAAGGAAAGGAGAAAGGAAGGAAAAGAAAAAGATACGAGAAAGAAACGAGTGAGGAAGGAAGGGAGAGAAAGGTAGAAGAAAAGGGGGGGAAGAATTCGCTCCCTTTCCCCGCTGGTGCCACTGGGGGGCGCCCTCCCTCCCTCCCTGCCCCTCCCCCGAGCGGACTTCCGATCTCGCGACAGTTGCGCGTCAAGATGGCTACAAAATAACAGCTCGGCTGCCTTTGATGGTGCGGGAAGAGGAAGCGGCTGCAGCAGCTGGAAATCCGCCCCCTTTAAAAAAAGCAGCAGGGAAAAGCAACGTCGTTGCAAAGAGAGGTTTCCCTGGCGCAGAGATGGTAAGGCTCTTCTCGTCCCCCTTTCCAAGATCTGGGGGGGGGGTCCTCTCTTAACCCCCCCTCCTCTCCTGCCAGGGCCCCCGATGGGCTGCAGCGATTGCATAATAACAATGCTCAGAGCGATGCACGCGAGTTGGGCCCATTCACACGTGCCCGGGGCGAGAGTGGAGCCGGGCAGGGAAAGGGGGACGTTGCTGCCAAGAACACACAAAACCGGCTTGCAGTGTTAGGCCCCTGACCTCCATGCTGGCTGCCCTGGCCGGCAGCCGGGCCCAGGATCTGGCCCATGCCAAGCAACTGCTCTGGCCCTTGCACCCAAGTTTCCAGTGCTCATGGGTGGGAATAAAGGGCTGGTTTTAATTCGGAGATGCCCCAGGAGCTTCACTGTGCAAGGCAGGTGCTCTAACTACTGAGCATCACAGCCCTTGCCTGAACTTCAGCAGCTGATTTATACAACTTTTTAATAGGGTGCTTCAGCTATAAATATGGTGTGCATGTGGGATTATTATTTTGTTGCTTTGGTTTAATTATTTACTTTTGTTTGAAGGTTGGTGTATAAATGTTCATAATAATAATAATTTATTATTTATACCCCACTCATCTGGGAGGCTTCCAGCAAAATATTAATATACAATAATTAATCACATATTAAATATCAAATATTAAAAGCTTCCCAACTTGTTTTGTTGTTTTGGTTTAATTATTTACTTTTGTTTGAAGGTCAGTATATAAATTTTCATAATAATGATAAGAAGAATAGCAACAGCAACAGATGATAATATTTTGCCTGAACACAACTGCCAACAATATTTGGGCCCTGCAGGGCATGTTCTGTAGGCAAAAGCCCTACAAATCTTGGCTCGTCTTCCTCCGGCGAAGGGGCTTTTTGGGACACCCTACCTTGCAAAGTTGTTGTAGACTTTAGCGTTTGGTTAGCTGATGATTGAAGGCTGCCGGGGGGAATAAAATGAAAGCAGCTTTCTGAGACAAATTTTGGCTTCTCATTCACCGCCAAAGAGGAACCTCGCTCCTGTTTCTGCAGAGTTTTAGAGAACGACCCACTTTTGAGAGGGAGATTCTGATTTTGGTCCCCTCAATCCCCTAAAGGCCGGTTATTATTATTTTGTTTGCATTGTCTCTTCCCCCAAATAAGAGGCCAAGATCAAGAGCGAACCCCCCCCCCCCGCCTGTGAATAGGGGAAGGGAATTGGATTCCCGCTTGGCGTCCAAAAATCAAACCCAGACCAACTTCTTCAAATACATATCTCTGTAGCCCAGAAAATCTCTTTAGATGGTTTATCAATATGCTATTTTATAATGGTTTTGCTCTTCATGATTTGATCTGACCACTGCTTCCCCGCAAGAGCTGCAAAAAGTGGATTAAAAAACCCCAACAACCAATTTTTAAAAACCCAAATAAAGGAATATATTATGACTAATGAATTCACTGAAAAGGAAAAAAAATAGTTCACTCTCAATCAATTCAAGAATGGAAACAAGCATCCTTCCCTCTCCCATCAGATACACTGAGATAATAATAGATAATATCAATAATAATAATAATAATAATAATAATAATAATAATTTATTATTTATACCTCGCCCATTTGGCTGGGTTTCCCCATCCATTCTGCATTAAAACATCAGTCATTATAAACTTCCATCAAAGCATATGTAAGTCCGAATGCCTAAAAATAATGTCACCCAGCTCCTAAAACAGGGGTGTGGAAGATCTGGGATGCAACTGAGAGGCAGTGTTGCGTAGTGGTTAGAGTGCCGGGCCGTGATTTGGATTTTAATCCTCCCGCTTGACCGTGAAGCTCAGTGCATGCTTTGGGGCCAGTCGTGTGCCTCTTGGCCAGGCCTACCTTGCAGGGTTGGTGTGGGATCAAAGGAGAGACTGCGTTGAGCTCCTTGGCAAAAAAAAGGGGAGATTGAAATGCAATAATTGACAATACAAAGGTCCCCTGGTTCTCAAACTGTTCCAAAACCAAAGTGTTCCAAAACCAAGGCACGCTTTCCCATAGAAAGTCATGCAAAACGGATTAATCCATTCCAGACTTTCAAAAACAACCCCTAAAACAGCAATTTAACATGAATTTTACTATCTAACGAGACCATTGAGCCTTAAAATGAAAGCAAAATGTGCCATACTATAAAATAAGACCGTATTGTAGATGGTAACAATTAAAATTATTATTTTTTGTTCCCTGCGCTGATGATTGTTTGGACGGGGGGCTTTTATCCATTTCCGCAGTCGCACAATCGATCCATCAGTAGCAGAACTGGGTTCCACACAGTCACAAAAACAAATGAACGGAAAAAGCCTTGAAAAAGAAAAAGGGGAAATGAAGAGCAAAACCAAAAGCGCCAAACACAGTGGCACCTTGGTTCTCGAACTTAATCTGTTCCGGAAGTCCGTTTGACTTCCGAAATGTTCGGAAATCAAGGGGCGGCTCTGATGGGTGCAGGCCAACAGCTGCAGTGGACGTTTGGCATCCGGAAAACGGTCAGAAACCGGAACACTCACTTCCGGGTTTTCAGCTTTTGGGAACCAAGGTCCCACTGTAATAATTCCCACCATTTCTGGCCACAAGCACATCTGGGGGGCTGCAGGGGTTTTCCCCATCCTGGCCGAGAAGCCAACAAAGTTGCCAAGTGAGCTTCTCTTTTTGGGGGGGGGGGTAGATGAGATGAGAGCTGCCTTGCTTGCCCCTAACCAGCTGCCCCCCTTTCACCCCCTCCGGCCAGGAGAAGACGCCGCCACCTGCTGCTGCCCCACTTGCACCCCAAGACCTCCGGCTGTCCCCCAGCCGCGCCAGGAGCAAAGCGGAGAAGGAAGAGGGGCCCCTGCCGTTAGTGACCTCTCCCGTGGCCTCTTTGGGGGGTGAGTAGGGGCAGGAAATCAGGCCTATTCTCTCCCCCCCCAAAAAACCAAAGCCAACTTTCTAGTCCTCATGAAGGCTCAAGGAAATGTCTATGGTATATCTTGCTCTGTACTGTCTGTATGGACTGGCAGCAATTAACATGGGGGAAGGGGGATTCCCATCCCTACTTGGAGATGCCTGGGGGGGGGTGGAGCCAGAGGGAGGGGGCCCTTCCGCAAGCCCAGCAGGGACCCTGCCACCAACCGCGTCTCTTCTTCCCAGGCCTGGCCAACTCGGGGGTTTCGGCGACCCACAACCACCCCACGCCGAGCAGTGGGGGGCGGAAGCAGGACCTGCGGCTGCCAAAGAGGAGACCCCCAGGTGAGCTGGAGGCCAGGGCGGCCCTTCTTAGCAGGGGGCAAAGGAACGGGGCACATGGGGGCCACTTTGGGGGTGGCCCCCCCTCCTTTCTCCCCAAAGGTGGGGCAGAGAATCTGTGTCTTTCCTGCTCTTGCTTAGTCTATTTTTCCCTCTGCCCCCCCCCCACTGCCAAGTGGCCCTTGGAAGATTATCTGGGGGGGGACATGGCCCTCGGGCCGAACAAGATTCCCACCCTTTGCTCCAATTTCCTGTGGATCCTGCGTGTGTCGTCGCCCCCCCCCCAACCTTTGGAAAGTCACTTCCGGTAGATGTGTATTTTGCCCTAGAGAGGACGTGTGTTCCCATTTTACAGAAAGGGAAAACAGAGGCACAGGATTGCAAGCTGCTCCAGCCTCAAACGGGGGCTGCCAAGGCCTCTTGAATCATATAATAATTCATATAATAATCATAATCATAATAATAATCATATAATAATTCTCTTGCCTCGCCCTAGGGAAACGCTACCAGTGTTCTGGGGACGGCTGCCGCCTGGCCTGCCGCAGCATGAAAGAACTGCTGGATCACATTGCGGTTCATTATCGGCCCACGCAGTCGGTGGAGGGTAAGCCGGGTTTGGGGGTGGAAGAGGGTTGGCCAGATCTCAAATCCGACTCCAAGCTGCCTTTGCTCCCTCGCATTTTCCACTGCAGTAACTTTTGGGGGGGGTGGAGGGGGGAGTTTTTTCATTTTAAAAATGAAAACAGAGAAAAATTGAAACGACCGGAAAAAATGGAAAGGTGTAAAGCAAGGCTATTGAAATGGGCTTGGAGAATGAATGAGCCCAGTTGCCTCTCCGTTTCTCCAGGGAAGATTTTCCGCTGTTCTTCTCCGGGCTGCTTGGAATCTTTCCCCAACATGCAAGTTCTCATGGAACACATAAAGGTGCACTACAAGCCGAACCGCTACTTCAAGTAAGGCTATATTATTATTATTATTATTAATTATTATTATGGGCAGGATCTAGAGGGGGCCAAGTAAATCTACTCCCAAAGCTCAGGTTCCCCCCCTCCCCCGGGGCCTTGCGCAGAAGAGGGGCTGCTCCAGTAGACAAAGCCAGATGGGGGTGTTTTTGGTAGCATGGTACTATTCTGCCAGTTTCCAAAGAGTCTTCAAGGGCAGCCCCGATAGAGCGGACATTGCAGTAGTCAAGACAGGGAGACCAATTCCTTCGTTGTTTCCTCAAAGCGATGCCAGCTTGCAGCCAGGGCCGTCTCTTTCTTGCATAGCAAAAGGCCATTTTTCCAAAGGACTTTTGAACATGTTTTTGTTTTTTGTTTTAAATAATTGTATATGTTGCGTGTCTTTTGTCTCTTAATTTAACCCTTTTGCATAATTTTGCACGATTTCTGCTATTTCATGCATTGTGGCTTGCCATTTCTATCCATTACAGAAGAGCCATTCTTTATTGTAATAGGTGTAAAACTGTCTAATTAATTACTTGCTGACGTTTGATTTTAGCGTTTACTATGGGATTCTAATGCGTTATTGCATACTGCTTGATTTGGTATAAGTTGTTTATTTTAATGTCATTGTGACTTTTTACATAGGATCTGATCGTTATTATTAATATTTGTTGTTTGATTATTAATTTTGTGTGTGTTGGAAGCTGCCCAGTGGCTGGGGCAATTCAGCTAGATGGGCAATGTATTATTATTATTATTAATAATGATAATGTCAAGAGCCACCGGAAGGCGTGGGCGATGGAGCCCCCCACCCACCCAGTACACCTGTTTCTCATTCCTCCCTGTACTGTTTGGAGCAGCTTGGATTGAGCCATCAAAAGATGGGAGTAGCGTGTGGGAACTGGGTCCTTCAAAGGCCCTCCATCCCAACCCCCTCTAACCTGTTCCCCCTCCAGGTGCGAGAACTGCATGACGCGTTTTCGGACACACCGCTCTCTCTTCAAGCACCTCCACAGTTGCTCCTCCGCCGGAACCGCCACCGGAGCCGCCCCTGCCCCCGCCCCCCCGCCCCTGGCGCCGGAGAAGCCCCCCCTGGAAAAGGAGCCCCCCGGGAAGCTGCTGGAGGTTCTCCCCCCCAAACTGCAAACGGTCATCCAGCAGCTCAGGAAGGAAGCCATCCTCCCTAGCGAGGTGGAGGCTCCACTGCCAGCCCCCGACCCGCTCCCTCCCAGCCCCCTGGGGCCCTTGCCCACCCTGCCCCCGGGGCCCCACCCCTTCCCTCTGCTGGAGCCCTCCCTCTTTGGACCCCCGCCGCCCCTGGCCAGGTTTCCGGGGCCGGCTCCCCCCACGCTCCCGGGACCCTTCCTGCCTTACGTCCATCCTGGGAGCTACGCCTTGCCTCCGGCCGCCGTCCAGAGCCGCCTCCGGCCGTTCCTGCCGCCACAGGGACTCCCCATCTCCAACGCCGTCTGGAAGAAAAGCCAGGGTGAGCAGAAGACTTCCTCCCCCCCCTTCACCCCTGTCTGCCAGTCCAGCAATTGTGCCCAATTGGCTCAGATTTTAGATTGCCCTAATCCAGGTTTCTGGGGACCCAGGTGGCGCTGTGGTTAAACCACTGAGCCTAGGGCTTGCTGATCAGAAGGTCGGTGGTTCGAATCCCTGTGACGGGGTGAGCTCCCGTTGCTTGGTCCCAGCTCCTGCCAACCTAGCAGTTCGAAAGCACGTCAAAATGCAAGTAGATAAATAGGAACCGCTACAGCGGGAAGGTAAACAGGCGTTTCCATGTGCTGCTCTGGTTTGCCAGAAGCGGCTTTGTCATGCTGGCCACATGACCTGGAAGCTATACGCCGGCTCCCTCGGCCAATAATGCGAGATGAGCGCGCAACCCCAGAGTCGGTCACGACTGGACCTAATGGTCAGGGGTCCCTTTACCTTTACCTTTAATCCAGGTTTCTAGTCCTCATGACAGCACCGGGGTGGGTGGGGGGTATTTGAGAGGTTTGGGAACTGTCCTTAAATGTTTCACTGTGATGGCAGGGCACTCTCTGTAAGGCTCCGCTTGCAGGGTGCTGCAGAGAAAGTGCTTTAAGCAATAACAGGCAAAATATATGTAACCTGTATTATTTCACAGTTCTTAAACCACGGGTAGGCAAACTAAGGCCCAGGGGCCAGATCCGGCCCAATCGCCTTCTCAATCCAGCCCACGGACGGCCTGGAATCAGTGTCCTTTTACTATATTTAAAATGCATCTCTGGGTTATTTGTGGGGCAAAGGAATTCGTTCATCCCCCCCCCCTTCAAAATATAGTATGGCCCCCTGCTGAAAAAGTTTGCTGACCCCTGATTTGAATCAATTTGATTTTAATCAAATCCACCCCGGAGAGAAACCCCCCCCCCAGATATTTAGGAAGCTGGCCCAGGTTTCCACCTGCTCTGAAGGCTCTCGTTACTTTGACTCTTCCAGAGTCTTGCGTGAGGCTTGTCCGTTTGCTCCGGGGCTGAGCGTTCTTCTCTTTTTTGCGCCGCCGCAGGGCACTCCTCCAACAGCCGCATCGTGTGGGAGCACACACGGGGGCGCTACAACTGCCTGCAGTGCTCCTACTCGACGGCGTCGCGGGAGGAGGTCACCCAGCACGTCGAGGACCACCGCAAGAACCCCTCCCCGCCCGGGCGCCTGGACGGTGAAATGGGTGAGTGGGGGGCCGGCGGGGGGACCTTCCCTTTGCCCCCGGCACCTGGGGCAGCACGGGAGGCGGCTGGGTTGCCTGGCAGGTGCGGAGGACCTTCCAGTCAGGGCTACAGCTCCTGTTGCCACTGGGAGTTGTAGTTCAGCAGCGCCCGGAGGGTCCCCAAATCCTACTCGGGAGCAGAGCCGTCGCTCAGCTCCTCTTGTTCAAGTTTGGCCAAGGCTGGGATGTAACATGGTGCCCCAAGGAGGTGGTTGGGCTACGACTCCCATCGGCCAGAGGTGAGGGGAACTGTAGTTTGGCAGCGTCCAGAGGGGCAAAGGTTCCCCAGATGCGGAGTTGTAGTCCAACCATCTCTGGGTGGAGAGTGCCCATTTAGTCAAGGCGGTTTTGTGCAGTTTTTATCAGTTATGCGTTTTTTGCAACGGACAAGTTTTGCTTTGTGATGGATTTTAAATGCCCCTTAAAAAAACAAAACTGACGTCCCCCCTACTTTCCTTTCTTTCCTCAACCAGACTTTGGGGTGGGGCTCCCCTCGTTCCACCCCAGACTGACGCCGGAAGTGGAGAACACACTCTTCTCACCGCTGTGAGGCTTCCGCGGTGCTGACCCCCCCCAAGACCCCACCTCGTTTTGTCACCATCACCGTCTTCATCCCCCCTTTTAAGGTGCAGTAAGGATGGTGGGGGGAATCTTGACTCCTCCCCCCCAAAAAAGGGAGTAGAGGGTGCAGACACCCCCAATAAGTCTTTCCTCTCCAACCCCCCACAGAATGTGTGCGCACAAATGGATGGTGTTTGATGGGAAGGGGGTTGGAATTTAATTATTATTGATATTAATTTAATCTAGAACTTTTTCTGGTGCATTCTTCTTCCCTCCCCCCCCCAAAAGGTTTCTCTTGCTTTAAAGGCAAAATGCTCATTTTCCCCCTGTTCTCTTGGTGAGGACACCTCCAGTCCCTCCTTCCCTAAAGCCGATGATCAGGTTTGCTCAGGTTTGTTATAGTGGGCTATTTGCTGCTTTTGCAAAAAAAACACACACACAAAAAAACAGAAATAAAATGGAATTGTAAATAATAAAATAGAATTGTACAGAAAATGTGAGTGAGCCTTTTTGTCTCAGTGCGTTTCTTTCGAGCCCTATTTTTGAGGGTGGGGCAGTGACAAAGGCAAACAAATACACCTACCTCTTGCCGTGTGTGTGTGTGTGTGAGCGCAAGGAACACCCTTTGTTTTTTTTTAAAAAAAACCGTTTTGTTAGATTTAAGCAACCCACCAGAGTCCTGACACCCTCCCCACCTCTCTACTCACACACAGAGAGAAACTGCTCAGGATTCAAGGTGAGTTCCACCAGCAAAAACACAAGCAGAATTTTTGGGGTGTGTGGAATTGGGGCCTCCCCCTGTGAGGTCTGCAGTGAGAAGCACCCTGCTCTCTGCTCCTGCAGGGATGAAGGGGGGAAGCCCACAAGTGCCCCTCCCCACCTTGGCCAACTCCCAGAGCCGGTCAGGGAGCCTCCTCTGTCCAGCCGCCAAGAATGACTCTGACTCTCTTCTCCTCTCTCAAAAAAGTGCACGGTTTTAATAGGAACAACGATGCATCTCGTCTTCTTTTTGGTCTCTCTTCAAAGCATTATTACAAAAAACCACACAAACCCAACAGTTCTTGTAAACCACTTGGACAGTCATCAAGACAGGATAGCGGAAGGGGATGCGAAATGGAAAGGAGGGGCGTCTCTCTGCCCCCCAACTCCCCTTCGAGGGGTCCAGTCGGAGTCTTGTCGGGAGAAAAGGTGGGCAAGGCACCATGGACGGGGGAGGAGGAAGAGAAGTGCTAAGGCCGTTTTCCCAGGCTGCTCAAAATTGCCGGCTCCTTTTCCGAGGACGGGACTCTGCCGGATGCAGAGGGCCAGGAGAACTTTCCTTGTCGGGCAACTCTGGAGCCAGGCTTGCCAGAGACCTGCTGGTGACCCGGGCACAGAAGAGACACTAGAGGGTGGAGGAGACGTCCGGCCACCAGACCCTCAGTCCTGGGGTCCAGGGCTGCAGAGTAGCGGCTGGAGCTTGGCAGTTCACAGCAGTGGCCTTTCCTGGAGCAGCAGAAGCAGCGGAGAAGGCAGCTCCCACCCGGAGGCAGAGGGGGCGGGGGGCAGCCTTGCCCCGGTGGGGAAGACCAGGGTGCTTGGCGATCCTGCCGCGTCTTTGGCAGGTGGAGGGAGGCACCGGGCGCAAGGGGACTCACCGCTTCCTTCAGAGAGAGAACGGGGACACAAGGGGGGGGGTGAGCAGCCAGCGCCAGCAAAGAAATAGAGAAACAACGGGCAGGGTGGCACAGCACCGCTCAGTGGGTTGCTGGAGGGGGTCTCGGTGGCGTCTCCGGGGGGCTGAGAACCCCCCCCTGCCTAAAATCCCAGAGAGTGGCTGCCAGCTAGTGTGGACACCACTGAGCCAGGTGCACCAGAGGGTACAAGGACCAGAATTTTGTTCCTGTTTTAAGGGGAGGCGGTTGGGGAACGTCCCAGGTCCAAACCCCAGGGGCACCACCATGTTGGTGATGGGAAGGGCTCCTCCTGCCTTCGGAAGTCTGCTGCCAGTGCTGAGCCAGGTGGGCCAAGGAGGTAGATTCAGTCCGAGGCAGGTTCCCAGGAAAGCAGAAGCGTGCACCTTAATACTGGCTGTCGGGGTCCGGGCGGCCCCCTCGCTCCTCCAGCAGGCTCTCTGTGCTGGCCGACGTCTCCGAGTCCAGGTTCTCCTCGTCAGAGCCCCTCTGGTCCAACTCTGGCAACCGGTAGGTGATGTCTTCTCTGCGCCAGAGAGAGAACGGAAGGGCCATGCTCACAATGCTCCCAGAGGGGAGGTATTTGGGAGAAAAGGCAAGAAAGGGGATGCTCACCAAGCTCTGTGTGGCATGGAAAAGAGTTCCCCTCTCTCGTAATGCTAGATCTCGCTGGACGCCCAGATTGCTGTGCCAATCACTGCCCCTGAAATGCCAGGGCAGCTTGGAGGGAAACTCCTCCTCTGCCTTCCAGCCAAACCCCCCCCCCAGCTCCCTTTGGGGGCCTGCCACTCACTTCTCCTCTTTGATCGACTGGATCCTCTCGATCAACAGCTCTTTCTCTCGGTTGTCCGTCTCCTCTCCCTCCGGGATAGCACCCAGTTTCAGCGCAGTTCCGTCGTCTGACCCAGTGTCTGGGGGGCCTTTGCTCTGGAAGGGATTGGGGGGGGGGGAGATAGCAAGGTCTGGCGTCTGTTCTGGGCCAGGAAGGAGGCAAACGGTCCTTCAAAGCCTGTCCAACCAAAAAGCCTCCTCCAGGGTTGCAATAAGGTATGAAGCAGCATCCTTTGGGTGGGCAATTTGACACTCGCCAGCTTTTCCCAGTGCAGAAAGAGCACCAAGGAGGGAGGAGGAAGACTTGGGGGCAGCGCAGGTAAAAGGGCCTCTCTCAGGACCATGTCTACCTCACAGGGCTGTGGTGAGGGTAAACTGGGAGAACCACAAAGGTTTCAGTAGCCTCACAGCCTGCTCCAAGCTTCCTGTGTATCCAGAAATGTTCGTTTTTCCACACCGTGAGATTTTGTGGTGGGGGGTGGTGGGGTGGGCCCAACACAGCCCATGTGCAAAGAACCATCTTCCCTTGCCACCAAGCAGACACAAGCCAGCCAGCATATATATATATATATATATATATATATATATATATATATATATATATATATATGAGAGAGAGAATGAATAAAAGATTAGCTGTTAGTGTGAAATCCTTTATTAAAAAGAAAGAAAGCGTGGAGGAGACTTCCAAGGCTGCTCTGAGAAGACTTGCAGCAGTTCCTATTTTCTGAAAGAGAAGCATAGCTTTACAACCTCCCCACAAACCACACTTTGGACACGGCTGTTGTAACTGGGGAACTAGGAGATACATGCAGCCACGCAGCATGCAGCGGAGTTTGGAAGGGTGCAGGTTAAAAAACAAAACAGCTCTGAAAAGTCGCCTTTTCTGGCTTTGGGGGTCATGCTGTGTGGCTGTCAAAGAGAAAGGAGGGGGGACACGCCACTTGTCATGCACTGAGAAAGTGTCTACCTACCGGTGCTCCCTTGCAGGGAGAGGAAAACCCAAGTTTTACAGGCCATAGCTAGAAAAAGGGAGAAATAAACGATGGCCACACTCACAAAAGTCAGACACTCCTTGAATCAATTGCAAAATTGTTGGCATGGTCTTGGTGGAACCGCTTCACAATCTGCCAGCCTGCCGCAGCAATGGCAACATGCTGTGCTAGACGCGGGGCAATTTCTAAATCTATTTCCATGGCTCCTTTCGTTTCTTTCCCCGCAGAGTTCAAATTGCAACCCATGCACACAAAGATGTGATACTGGGAATGAAGGAAGCATTTTTACTTCTTGTACTCCCAATATTGTTGTTGCAATCTGAATCCCAGAGAACTGAAACAGGAGCACAAAAATTACAAAAAGAAGCAATGAAAAACTAGCCATGACGTTTAATGCAGGTGTACTGCAGAGCAGGGACCCCTGGCGGTGGGCAACACCTGCCCTAATCCAGCCAATCCATGTTGCATAACAATCAGTTACACTCAGAGTAAACCCACTGGCATGAATGGAGCTAAGTTAGTCACATCCATTTATTTTAATAGGTCTCTTCTATGGATGCCACAGGCTTTTTCTTTTTCTTTTTCTTTCCTTGTACAGCTGCACCTCCTTCAGCCAATGGGGAGGCTGCAGTCCAACAACATGACAGCCTCGTTGTTGTTGTTGCTGCTGCTGCCCTCGGGTCCTGCCCTCGGCTTCCCTTGGGGACCCCTTGCTGCCCACGGTGAGAACAGGGTGCTGGGCCGGACGGTCCCTCTTTGTCAGAGAGGGGCTCTGGCCTTCCTCGAGGAATCCGAGTGGCCCCTTTGAGAACAGGAGGCTGGGCTAGAGGGGGCCCCTTGGGCCTGACTCTGCTGCGGGGCTCTTTGGAGGTTCTAAGCTTCTGGAGGGCGCCAGCAGATGTGCCCATTCAAACCAGCGGCTCCTCTTTGGGATGGGCAGCAGCTCACAGTTCACAAGCCACTCCCCCCCCCCCCCCCACTGGGCAATCCACAGGCAGCAGGCTTTGCTCGGGGAATAGCTTACTGAGTTCTGCCGCAGCAAGGAGAGCCGTCGGAAGGCGATGCTCTCAGCAGCCTCCAGCTGGCAAATCTCATCCATCTTCACCTTGTACTTCCGCATCTGCTCCTTGATGATCATCTCCACGCAGCTGGGGGCAGAGCAGTTGGGAGAGGAGAGTGAGGACGAGAGGCTGGCCAGAGAGCAGGACCCGTCTCAAGAGGCCTCTGGCGGTGGGGGGGGGGGGTGTACATAGGAGGATGGGGCACATGCATGGATGAACTGGGCAGAGGAGACCCTGCAGTGCCCCTGTGGGTGGGTGGTCACAGGCGAGGGGCACACAAGCCAACCTCCATTTTCTCTTCCAGGAAGGACTGATCCAGGCTCTGCAGCCCCACAGGAGGGAGGCAACTAGGTCACAAAAAGGAAACCGGTTCCCCATGCAGGAGCATGTGTAGGAGAGGAGCGGGGCTGGGTCTCTATTCATGGGGCAGCAGCTCATGAAAGAGGCGAGAGGACCCTTCAGGTCCCCTGCCACCTGCCTAGGAGTGGTGCTCCACCTGCCCTGCTAATCCAGTCCTGGCTTCCCCTGGGCTCACTCACATGGTGGTTTTCGAGACGTCCTTCATGCTGGTGAGGGGGTCCGAGTTGTCGGGGCAGCGCAAGAGGCAAGGGGCGAAGACGATGGCCAGGGCGTTGGGAGACATGCGGTTGAAGTCCTCCACTAGGGCGACCCTGTGACACACACACACACACACACACAGAAATTACATATTGGAAGAGAGAGAGAGAGAGAGAGAGAGAGAGAGAGAGAGAGAGAGAGAGAGAGAGAGAGAGAGAGAGAGAGAAATGACACAATGGCGGTTCTTGTGGATGCTCCCATTGGGAGGATAAGGCTGTCTTAAGAGGTCACTACTTTGCTCCTCGCCCATCTCCCTCCCCTCCCTCTTTCCTCATGTGTCTGGTCATTTGAGTTCTGCAAGCCTGATGCTGCGACTCCTTTCTCGTTTAGAAACACCCCGTTAGCGACTTTGGAAAAGGATCGTCCGAAAAGCAGGACAAAGACAAAGTCAGTGCCACCCCTCTTGGGGTTTCAACTGCGCATGGAAATCTTGTGGAGCTGTGGTTTCAAAGCTGCCTTTGTCTACACACACGGGGGAATGCGGAGCATGTCCTTACTTGACCAGGTGGAAGACCAGTCGCTCCAGAGTGTCGTGGTTGGCCTGCGGGAGCTGCTCCAGGACGCTGTAGATGGTGCAGAGCTGCTCCTGTTTCCCCGGGAGCTCTGTGGGGAAAGGGGGAAGGTAAGAGCAGAGCATCGGGGCCAACAGGCAAGGGAGCCCATCGCCCGCTGCCCCCCACCCACAACAGGTGCTCAGAGCGGCAGAGCTGAACATGGAGGTTCTGCCAAGTGAAAAGGATGTTTAAATGGATCATTCCTCAAAAGAACCTGAAGCCTTTTTGCTAGGTATAACGGGGACGGAGGTCCCGAAAAAGCTGACTTATTTATGTACGCTAGAACTTTATGTGCACATAAATAGAAAGAAGAAGGAATACCACCAGCGAAGGAGGAATGGCTTATGAAACGGAGGGACTCTGCTGAAATTAATGACAAAGTGTTTAAGGAGGTGCCGTTTGGGATGGAACCCGGGGCCTTTGGCATTGCGAGGGGCGTTTTCTCCCACACAGACTCACAGCCCGGCCCTCGGAAACTCACCCACGGCCCGCAGGAAATCATGGTACTGGGCAAAGGTCATGAGGGGGTCAGGAAGCTCCCTCAGCCACTGCTTGAAGATCCCGGTGATGGTATGGATGGGGTAATTCTCCAGCCGCACCGAGTTTGGGTCTGAGGAGGAAGAGAAATAAAAGGAGGGAAGGAGGGTAGTATTAGAAAAGAACTGTACCCAAATGACTCTGCCCCTTCCCCAAGAACAGCGGACGATGCTCTTTTGCCTTAAGGTGGAGGAGGGAGAGAGGCCCTTCCCCAGAGTCTGTGACACCCCCTGCCACAAGGCCAGGACATCTCCTTTCCTGGGACCCCCTCACTGTTTGAAAACTTACCTGTGCCTAACAAAACATTAAAGCTTGAGGCCTGAGGGTTCGGATGTGTGTGACTCCCCCCAGAAGCCTCTCTATCTGACCCATAGGACTCTCCCCATGGCCACCCCTCCTTCATTTTGCTGGGCTGCAGATGTGTCCTTGAGCTCTGAGGCAAGAGTCCCTTCCTTGCCCTGACGGAGGAGAAGTCCAAAACAAAACAAGCAGCACGCAAAGGCACCAGATTCAATTAAGTTTCAATCCAGTATTATTAATCCAAAGAGAAAACAATAAGAGAACCATATACAAGTGCTGACACAGGAGCCAAAATCAAACGTTAAACAGATAGCATGTACAAATTAAAGGCAAACCAGTCTTTATAGTCTTTGAGGCTATATAGCGGTCAGCAAAGTGGCAGCAAAAAAAAACCGCCGGCAGCCTGTCTACTACTATTGACACCTCGCTCGACCTGCTGCCACTTTGCTGACCGCTATATAGCCTCAAAGACTATAAAGACTGGTTTGCCTTTAATTTGTACATGCTATCTGTTTAACGTTTGATTTTGGCTCCTGTGTCAGCACTTGTATATGGTTCTCTTATTGTTTTCTCTTTGGATTAATAATACTGGATTGAAACTTAATTGAATCTGGTGCCTTTGCGTGCTGCTTGTTTTGTTTTGGACTTTTGAAGAAATTGGCAGCATTAGCCCATTATCTCTGACGGAGGAGAAAGCACCTGATTTGCCTCTGGCCGTGTCAAACATTTAAGCCCCTGTAATAAACGGTGGGGGCTATTTTTGGGCGATCTGGAACAAGCCAAGGGTCTGCACCAGGGCCCCTGTCAGGCTTCAGGGAATTGGCTTCCTTCCCCTGTGGCAGTAGATAAGCAGAAGAAAGGAAAAGGAGTCTTCTTACCAGTTGGAAACTTTAATAATCACAGCGAGAGAACAAAGAACCCACCTCCCAAAATGGCAGTGCTCCCATTTAATGATGCCACCCCCTCCCTTCTGTCTCTTAATCCACATCACTTCTACATCTTGTGATCTGAGTTTGTACCCACTGCTTTCTGTTCTGCCACTTTCTGAGATCTCCATGACTTTGGAGAAGGGGGTGAATGCTGTCCAGAGACGGTGAGTCGCCATTGCCACTTGGTAGGCTCGATGTTGAGCTCTAACCCGTGTCCGGTCTGATTCAGAATGAGCCACCGGCGCTCTAGCCGTCCCAGCGATTGTTTCATCACCCTCAGCTCCGGGGAAAACCACGGGGCTGTCCGGGCTCCATGCAATCGGAGAGAGCGCTTCGGAGCCAGACAGTCAATAGCCCTGGTTAACTCCACATTCCAGCGGGAATCAGCTGAAAGGCCATCAACATGGGATAAAACTGTACTGTCCTCCTGCTCCCACCATTCCTCCTCTGTGCAGCCCTCCTCAGCACGGTCCCTGACAGGCCCCTGGGAAAGCAGTCCCCCGCTTACCTGCCTGGAGGGCCTGCCGCAGCTCCCGCATGCGGTTGGCTGAGCCCGACTTCCGGTAGATGCCTTCCGTGTAGAGGCCGTGCATCTCCACGTACTCCAGCAACTTCTCCATGACGACAGGGACAGAGTTCTTCTCGCTCGTCAGGGTGCCGACACCCACCCCAAAGTGGCGGGGCTCCAGGTCGTGGTCGCCCTGTGAACGGGAGAGGAGGCAGAGCGTGAGCCAAGGGGGGCCAGCATATGTGTGTGTGTGTGTGTGAGAGAGAGAGAGAGAGACAGGGAGACTCTAAACCTGGCTTCCTTCAAGCATTTTGGACTGCAATATGGCTGTGCCACCTGTGGCTGATGGGGGGGGGGGCTGGGGAGGGAGGGGGAGTGTGCACCACCCACCTTCTTTGCAGCCGAGGACATGCATCCGCTCTGGATCTTGCAGAGGCACTTCTTGTGGCAAGTCAGCTTGCAGACTAGAGGAGAGAAACGGGGTAGCCCAGTAAAATGGCAAAAATGTACAGAACCAGCTCAAATGTCTGCCAGAAATGTAAAAGGAAAAAGGGTACTTTTTTATCATATGTGGCAGTCATGTGGGGTGGTAAAAAGCTTTCTGGGAAATACCGTATTTTTTCGTTTATAAGACTAGGTTTTGGGTTTTTTTTTACTTAAAAATTATGTGAAAAACTGTGGGTCGTCTTATACACGGGGCAATCTCCCCTCTATTTTCTTAAACTGGAGCATCTTGGGGCATATTATACATGGGAAAATACAGTACGGTATATCTAATGAGTTGAAAAAAATGTTTAAGATAACTTGTCAAAAAACCAGAAGATTTTTTGTTAGGCATTATAGGTGCAGAACTACCAAAATAAAATAAAAGACAAGAACAGCAGCAAGGATGCTCTTAGCCCAGAGATGGAAAGAAGAAAAAGTACCAACCAGAGAAGAGTGGCAGACCAAGAGGATGGAAAGATCAGAAACCAGTCTTAAAAGACTGGAATAACTTTCTAATATATCTGAGAGACCACTGTAAACAGTTGAAATCGTTGGCAGGAATAGTGACACTTGTAAAGTGACATTAATTTTGGATACTATGATTATATAATAGATTACAGTAAAAGATGCAGGAATAAAATTTAGAAATGGAACCCATGGAGGGAAGCAAGGAAGTCTGAAGGTTTGAAAGAACCCTTTTTTTAAAATGTTGAAAATGTTATGTTTGTGGTGTGCAACTTTAATGCAAAACTAACAGACAGGAAACAGACAGGAAAGGTCTGTTGATGTCTCCTTCTCATCATCGCTGAGCAAGTTTGAGGCCCTTTGCGCAGCAAGCGGCTATTAGGGACTGGCTAGACCACCTGGGAGAGTGGAGGCTGGGAACTGGGGAGTGGGCACTGGGAGAAGGCAGGGGATGGAGACTTGACCTGGGAGAAGGGATCGGTGATCTGGGGGAGCTTGTAACTGCCGGGAGGCGAAAGTCAGAGGCTGGAGAAGCTGTCGGATTGAGGAACAGCTGCAGGAGGAGGGAGAGAGGGGTCTGGCTGCGGCAGAGTCATGGGCTTCCATACGTCCTCCTCCTCCGGCTCCCACCTCTCCTGCCCCCCAGGACCAGGCGAGAATGGAAGAGGGAGGAACAGAAGCAGGTTATATGCAGGGAGAGTCTGATACATAAGCTGAGGTCAGGGTCAGGTCCTGCCTCACTGGAGCAACTGGACCAATGCCGTTCCTTAACTTGCAAGAGGGAGGCTGGTGGGTGGCAGTGACAAAGACGGGAGCCCCTCCCTCCCCCCCCCACTTACTGCGGCAGAGACAGGCCTTCTCCATGGGCCAGATGTAGGAGCAGCACTGCTCACATGACTGCAGGATGTTCACCTGGTAGCTCCCAAACATGTGTCCGTTCAGTTCTTCGATCTGCAAGCGGGACAGAACGTTATGGCTCTGCCACGTCTCTCCAGAGGGAACAGCGCTCTTAACATGCTTAGGAGCATGGGGACTCAGGGAGCTAGGCCCTTATTCCCACTTAAGCCACACCACCGGGGACCTGGCGGGATGCCACTTACCACGCGCTCCTGTTTCCGCTTCTTCTTCTGAGCCTTACTCTGCTGTTGGGGAGAAGGGGGAAGAATGAGAAGGGAAAAAATACCACCCCCCCCATCTCTTTTCTCTTCCCATCATCCTCAGGGTCTGGACAGCTAGCGGTGTGGGATGACGGGAGTTGCAGCTCCCAACCCTTTGACCCTAGGAACCGGCCTGCCAAGAGTCCAAACTGGCTGAGGGGGCCAATAAAAACAGCACCAACAGGAGGAAGGGGGGGTCTCCCCTGTGGCAGAGGGAGGATCCCTCCCTAAGCGATCCATACGACCCACACCCACAAAACTCTCCTGGGAAGTCCGGGCGGCCCCACGAGGGAAGGAAGAGCCGCCACAAACCTTGGCTGGCCCCAGGTCTTCCTTCTTGGCATAGCTGCGAGCGAACTCGTCAAGGAGGGACTGGAAGAGGTTGAGGACCAGCTTGACCTCCTTCTCCTCCCTCTGCTTTGCCATGTTGACCAAGAGCAGCTGGTAGTTCTCCATCAAGTCTTGGTAGCCGACGTGGATCTGCCCGTTCTGCAAAAAGAGGCCGTGATGACAAGTTCATTCATTTAACTATGCTCTGCACGCAGCCACCTCTGCCCCACAGGGCTCTGGGTTAGAGGGGCTTCTCTTCTGATTTTCTGGGGAAGGGCTTCTAGAGGGTCTGGAAAGGGGGGAGCAGGACGTTAGACATGAAGTCCCCGCTTCATGTGCAACTTACGGGGCTCGAGTACATCGTCTTTATGTTGCCACGGAACTTCTCAGTGGCTTCGAAAAACAAGCACTCGATGGCGGACTTTTGCGAATGGAGATCGTTTATCTGGAAGGTGGGGGGGGGGAAGCAGAGACACGGATTTAATCGCCAATACTCTGAAGAGGAAGGTGCATTCTGTAATCTCTATAAAAACTGGATTTATCTGTTTGTGCTCTATCTGGTTAAGTCGCTTTGATCCTTCTGTTTAATGAAGCAACCATCTCAGACATCCAGACAGCTTTTTAAGATGATGAACTGAAATCCTGAAAAACAAACAAACCATTTATCCCAGCTCTGCCCTCTCACCTTGTTCAGAAGAAATTCGTCCAAGTACTTCAGCTCATTGGCGTTGGTGATATCCCTCAGGAACGGCGCACGCCACTTCTCGGGCGCTGTCTTCCCTTTCCTGATCTTAAGGGTGCGGCTTCTCTTTGCCTTGCCCCCTTCTTTGGCCTGGCGCTCCTCCCCAGGGGGGTGGTCCGGAGGCCTGGAAGGAGCTGTGGGGGACAAAGCAGAGGGCAGGGCTTGAGGCGGCTCTTCTCTGCCAGCCCATTAACCCCCCTCAGCTAGAAACCCTTCAGAGAAGATGACCAAGCCTTCAGTTTATGTTGGGGAAGGGAAAACACTTGTTGGTTTGAGGGCCACATTCTCTCCGCCTGTGGGTGGGCAAGGCAGAGGTAGGCAGAGCAAAGAATGTGAATTGTATGTTTTGTACAGGAGGCAAGTTTCTGCACTCACCCACCCCTCTCTGTGTTCTCCATCCAGGCAAGCAGAGAGGCATGGGCAGAGTTCAAGGGGCCCTTTCCACCCAGGCACAAAACAAGATAAACAAACATTATATTAAGTGTGTGTGTGTGGGGGGGGTGTCAGTGAGGAGTGTTTCAGAGGCCAGACAGAGACCTGGAAGCCGAAATCCAACTACCAGGCAAAGATGTTAAAAGAATGAGGAAAGCTTCTAGCCCAAGACACTTGCGAGACCTGGAGGTCAACCACCCAGGAAAGGCTCCCTTCTTCCCTTCTCCCTGCCTCTCTCTCTTTCCTCACCTTCTGCCGCCCTCTGCACGGGCCCCTCCATGGGTAGCACGCAGGCCAGGAGCTGGAAACTCTCGCCCTCATCTGACACGTTGGGACTCTCCTTGAGGTTCTTCCTCTCTGGCTTCGGCCCAAATAATTTCCACAGGGGGCTCTTGAAGGCAGACCTGATGAGGAAAAGGAGGCTTTGAGGAGGAGGATGGTGGCAGGATGAAAAGGCTTGCCAGGGAGAAGGAGCTGCCGCTGCTCAGGATTTTATTTCCAGCACCACACAGGAACCCCCCCCCCCTTCCCTCTAAGCTGCTCAAAGCAGCTCGCATGACTCTCCACGTTTCTGCCCTGGCAGCAACCCTGTAAGGTAGGCTAGGTGGGAAGATAGCAACTGACCCCCCCTCCCCCAGTCACACCCAGGGACCTTCATGACTCAGGTCTCTCTCACACCCCAGCCCAACACTCGGATCTAACAGTTCCCAAATTGGGTACCACTGCTCCCGGGGTGGGGGGTGGGATTGCCAGGGGGGACAGTAAAGCAGCAAGGGGGCGCAGGAGGTGTAAACAACTATTGGCATCAAGTTTGTTCATTTTGTTGAATTAAACAATAGTTTTAACTGAATAAGTGACTGACTTTCAGAAGACATCTGAAGGCAGCCCTGTTTAGGGAAGCTTTTAATATTTGATGAATTATTGTATTTTAAACTTTTTTTGGAAGCCGCCCAGAGTGGCTGGGGAATAAATAATAAAAAATCACCACCACTATCATAATCATCATCATACACCTGGGTTTCAATCTGGGTGGACTACAACACCCATCACCCATGGCTAAACTTATTGTTGTTTAGTCGTTTAGTCGTGTCCGACTCTTCGTGACCCCATGGACCAGAGCACGCCAGGCACTCCTGTCTTGCACTGCCTCCCGCAGTTTGGTCAAACTCATGTTTGTAGCTTCGAGAACACTGTCCAACCATCTCGTCCTCTGTCGTCCCCTTCTCCTAGTGCCCTCCATCTTTCCCAACATCAGGGTCTTTTCCAGGGAGTCTTCTCTTCTCATGAGGTGGCCAAAGTATTGGCTAAACTAGGTGGGGCTAATAGGAACCGGAGGGGGGGGGACCCAAGGCGGAAGAACACTTCCCCCCACACCACAATGGCTCTCAGGATCAGGGGCGACTCTGTCCCACGAGGCCCAGACTTGGGAACGCATGGCTGGGCTTTCAGAAAACAAGGGCTTGGGAGCCTAAGAGGTGAAGGAGGAGGGGCTTTGCCAACCATGAATTTTGCACCAGAGCAGCTCCCTTTGTAGAACCACCACTAAGTTGTTAGAGTGGGTCTGGGATACTAGGACAGCACCAGGGGTGGGGGCTCTCCAGGGCCAATGTCTACGCTGAAAGTGCCCTGCCGGTTTTCTGCCTGGACAAGCAGAGCATGAGCACCTACCTGTTGTCCACCTGCTGGCCGGAGGTGGCTGTGGGGCTGGCTGCGTCCAGGACGGAAGGAGGAAGCAGCTCCTGGGCCTGCCTTGGTGGTGTGAGAGGCTTCTTGTCGTTCCGGTCACCTTCCGGCACGTTCTGAGGTTGCTGTGCAAGATGGAGAGAAGCAAACTGCCCATGAGAAAGGACTCCAGCAGCAGTAGCAGCAGCAGCAGCAGCTGGATCCGACCCAAAGGGGCCTGGTGTCTAGTCCTTACAGGGGCCGACCAGATGCCCCTTTTAGGAAACACTCAAGCAGGACTGGAGCCCCACAACAGCGATTTCCCTCACTTATGATTCCTAGCAAGCTGGTTTGATGCAGGAATAACACACTTTACCAACCCTGAAATTAACATGCACAAGCAACTTTTGTCTGTTAGTTCCAGTGAGTCTTCTCTGCGTAGAACTCGGCCGGATGCAACACATAGGACCCTCTGCCACTCTTTGCTCACACTGTGGTGGTGGGCAGAATTCTGTAACTGCACTCCCACCAAACAAACCAGGTCCAACCTGCCTGAGCACTGCCCTCACCTGGGTGGGGACACAGAGCCTGGGAAGGTCGTCCAAGGAAGACGCCGTCTCCTTTTTCCTGCAAAGAGGGAGAAAGAGGCATTTCAAAATGGAAGCACCCATTCCAGAGATTGGGGAGCACCTTTGGGAACCCTGATGCTGGAGGGCTGCAGGTATTTCTCGGCTTTTGAAAGGCCAAGAACATGCACAATTTCAATCTCCGCGGACAAATCATCAGCACAAAGCTAGCCCTCTTTGGCCACTGTCGTTTGGCTTTGATATCGTATCATCTGCCTATAAAATAATGCAGAACTGGGTTGCTGCATTTTTAGGGGTTGGGGGGAAAGTGGCTTCCCTCTTGTCCTTTCAACACCCCTCCAAACGCAGAGGCTGCAGTCAGAAAACTGAGAGGCAGGATAGAAATCAAGCAAGTACAGGAACAGGTACACAGTCCTGCATAATAGCCCTTTCTCTTATCCTTCCCAGTATCTCATCCTGACTACAAGTTCCTTGAAGCTGGGAAATCTGCTCCCCTTTGGGCTTATGAGACCCTACAAAAGCTCTCCTAGCCAGAGACTAATATGTCTCTAGGGCCATAGTTACACCATGCGCTTAAAGCGCTACAATGCTACTTCCTGGCTTCCCCCAAAGAATCCTGCTGGATTCAGCACTCCTTACACTCACCTTAGCTGCGGGGAAGGAGACCGGGCCGGCTGCCCCCTCTCGTCCAAGGACTGGCTCAGCCCGTCGCTCTGCCCGCCTCCGGCCAGCTGCCTCTTCCCCTTCCACCTCTCCCGCTTGTCCCGCAGCCTCCCGGGGTCATCCTGGTACCGCTGGATGTGGAAGGAAGGGGGGCTGTCCAGCTCCTTCTGAGATGCCCGCCGGCCTTTGTCTGCTGGGCTCCGGAAGCTCCAGCTGCTGGCCAGGCCGCCGGGGAGGCCGAGGGCCAGATCCGTGGGCCTCTCGGGGTACGTGAAGCTCTGGCTGACGCGGATTTTGGGGCTGTCCTGCCTCCCCAGCCCATTGGAGTCCTTTATCACCACAGTCCTGTCCTCTTGCTTCGGTGTAGAGGCCGGAATGCCACCGTCCAAAGGAAGCCGGTCCTCCTTGCTGCCTTGAACTCTCTCTCTCAGCATGCTGCCGGGATGCGGCTGAGGGGAGACCACCGCCTCCTGCTCCCCTTCTGCTCTGGGCCGCTCAGGCATGTCGCCCCCTTCCCTCCTCGATGGGCCGCTTTCCCCACTGCTGTGGGGGTCGTCCAAGGAGAAGGCAACATGCTTGCTCTGCAGCTCGTTGTGCTCCAGGCCCCTCTGCCGGCGGAACGCCCGCTTCTCCCGACTGCTGGCAACACCTTTTTGGGAGAGAGGAGGGGACTGGTCCCTGCCATCGCCGCTGCTCCTGGCTCCTTCCTCGTCCTCTACCTCGCCTGTCTCATCCAGGGACGCCTCTGTGGGCTCTGCTGGAGCCTGGCTTGAGACATGCTCCTCTGGCTGGTGTAGCCCGTTCACCTGCTGCTGCTCTGCAAGAGCCTGCGCGACTGCTTCTTCCTCTCGCTTTTTGTCGGCGATCATTTGATGAAATCTAGATTGCAAGGTGTGTGTGTGTGTGTGGGGGGAATCAATAGTTAGTTTAATGGAGGACGGTAAAAGTAAATGAAGGGAGACACCGCAAAGGGCCTTGTAAATGAATGCAAAGGTTGAACAACGCAGGCCCTGCCAGACTTTTGGTCTGATCTGGCAGGGGTCTCCTCCTGCACCAGTTTTCCCTCCTGGGGCTCAAAATGAGCAAAGAGCGCCTTGCCCCCCTCACCTCTTGCGCTGCTGGTGTCCTCGGACCAGAGCCTGAACAAGGCAAATCCTCGCCTTCTGCCGGCCGTAAGACGTCCGCTCCCGGTACCCACGCCACGCCGACTGGATGTAGAGGGCCGCGTTCTCCCTCTCCAGTGCCCTGCGGACACAGTAGGAGCGCCAGCAAGCCTGGGAGCCCCAAGGACAGGTGAGAAGCTGTGTGTCTTTGCTTCTCACATTGTATTGTGTTGTTTTATGCACTGCAACTTGCTGCTGTTTTTACTGGCTATAGTTTAGTAAGTATTTATTGTAATTGTTAAGAGTGAATCTATCATTTGCTGATATTTAATTTTAGTGTGGTTAAACCACTGAGCCTAGGGCTTGCCGATCAGAAGGTCGGTGGTTGACGGGGTGAGCTCCCATTGCTCGGTCCCAGCTACTACCAACCTAGCAGTTTGAAAGAACGTCAAAGTGTCAGTAGATAAATAGGTACCGCTACAGCGGGAAGGTAAACGGTATTTCTGTGTGCTGCTCTGGTTCGCCAGAAGCGGCTTTGTCATGCTGGCCACATGACCTGGAAGCTGTACGCCAGCTCCCTCGGCCAATAACACGAGATGAGCGCCGCAACCCCAGAGTCGGTCACTAATGGTCAGGGGTCCCTTTACCTTTACCTATTGTATTCTAATGGACTGCTGAATATTACTTTATTTGATATAAATTGATATAAATTGTTTAAAATAATGCTTTTGTTTTTAATAATTTTTATTAGCTTTTTACACAGAACTTGACATTCTTCAATTCACTTTCAATGTATTTATTTCTTACATTCTGACTTCCCATCCTCACCTCCGTGATATTCCTTCATCTGCTGCCATAACTGCCATTCATTTTCTATTGCATCGTAACTTAACTTTACAATCGTTTATTCATTCTCCTTCCCTTGCGTATTATTCAATTCCTGCTTGTGATTTCATTTTGCTAAGGTCCACCCCCCACAATGGCTAGGTTTCTATTGTGATATTTGTCTTGAAACTTTAATAATAATAATAATAATAATAATAATAATAATAATAATAATACCCCGCCCATCTGGCTGAGTTGCCCTAGCCACTCTGGACGGCTTCCAACACACACAAAATTAATAATAAAACATTAATAGTAACAATCAGATCCTATATAAAAAGTCACAATAACTTTAAAATAAACAACTTATGCCAAATAAAGTAGTATGCAATAATGCATTAGAATCCAAGAGTAAACACTAAAAGTAAACATCAGCAAGTACAGTGGTATCACTGTAATGAAATGAAATGGCTGGGGAAACCCAGCCAGATGGGCGGGGTATAAATAATAAAATTATTGAAAATATTATTATTATTATTAGCAGGTAGGGGAAGATGGACCACCTAGCTTCCGGTCCACAGAAATTCCACATGGTGTGGACTGAGTCTCTCCCATCTGCACATAAATCTGCTGCCAGTCAGTGCAGGAAATCCCTAGTAAGACGGAACGACGGGCCGGACTCTGCGTAAGGGAGCTTCTTGTGTTTCTGTGAGGTGGGGAGAGGAAGGATGACCCTCCTACCTGCAAGGTAAGGGCTGCCTGGTGAGCCCGCAAGAAGCGCTTCCTCTCCAGCACCATCCGCAGCCAGCTCTGGAGGACTATGATCTTGCGGATGACTTCCTTGTGGAGGGTGTCCTGCAGCACCTGCCTCACGGCCTCCTTCATGAACACCTGCAGGAGGGAGGGAGGGGAGGGAGGGGAGGGAGGGGAGGGAGGGAGACGCCAGCCAGGGTCACTTGAGGAAAGGGCCCCTTGCACTGCTCAGGAGCGACTGCGGCTCTCAAGCCATGCGTTCCATGCAAGGCCCTTTAATTTATTTCATAAAACTTATATACACAGCTTGACTGGAAAAACAAACAAAAAACCTCAAAGTGGTTTACAAAAAAAGGTAAAGCAATAAAATTAACAACAGTTAAAAGACTTTTGAAAAGTTTAACAACAGACTAAAAGCTGATTAAAACACACCAGCTTTTGAAACGTCAAGGTAGGCTTGTCTGAACAAAAATGCACTTAGTAGGTGCCTGATATCAATAGGCAAAGAGCTCCAAAATGAAGGTGCATCTGTAGGATGCTGTAGGTTTGCTATGCTTTTATACTTATTAAAAGTTTAGTGTTGTGTTTTGGTTTAAATGATGTTGTTTTATGTTGTATACACTTGTATACATATATACATCCAGGGCTTTTCTCTAGTAAAAGAGGTGGTGGGACTTGCTGAGCAGCCAAAGTTGATGAGCTTAAAGAGCTTTCAGAACACACCTGAAAGGTGCCAGAAATCTAGTGGGTTCCAGCTGGAAAAAAGCACAGTGTATATCTAAGAATATAGGTGCATGTAAGAATGGCTGATAAAGATGATGGACTATGCTGAAATGGCAAAAATGACCGGTAAAATCAGAGATCAAGAGGACAATAAATTTAATAAAGAAAGGGGAAATTTTATAAGCTGCTTGAAGGAACACTGTAAGCAATTTAAAACATTGCCAGGATTGTAAAAAAAACAACATTTGCCATGAAGTAAGAATCATGGTTCCCATTGAGTTTTAAGAAAGTTTGGAGAATAAGATACGATGCAGTTTGAAAAGAATATTTAGGGAAACAATGGATGTGTGGAGGAAAGTCTTGGGATTCTGAGAATCCTATTTGTAAAATGGTTATGATCTAAATATGACGACCATTGCTAAAAATGAAAACTAATAAAAAAATTAAAGGAAAGAAAGAATATAGGTGCATGTATGTGAAGTGATTCATACAAGTTTTAAAAATAAATAAATGTACCCCCAGGAAGAGGGTTTTTTGCACTCAACCCCCCCCCCCTCGTGGCTTGATCTCCACACCCAAGGATTGTTAAGAAGAGGCTTTGTGGCTGCTGGAGGGAGATTTGGTTGGCTCAGAAGCAACAACAAGCACCACAAGGACAGACCTTGGTCTTCCCGATTTGGTAGCTGCCGGCGCCCAGCTGCAGCTTGGTCAACAAGGCCGAGATCTCCTCCTTAGAGACTTTGGCACTCTTGGGCAGCAGGACTTGGAACTGGTCGACGAAATCCTGGGGAGGCAGCGACAAGAAGCAAACAACTTAGCAAATATCTCCCATTTCGGAAAAGGACAAGGCGGCAGGTGTAATTGTCTCTGTACCCAAGACCCTGGAAAGATGCCACCAGCCAGAGCATATAAAAGTAGGGCTGTATAAACTAATTAAAGTAGGGTGGTCATATTTCAAAAAGTGAAATCTTTCAATGCCCCACTGAATTGAAGGGGAGGGGACACATTTGCCCCAGACCAAGCCAAGAATAAACCCGGCCAGGATCTCTGATAGATGCTGAAGCGAGGGGGGGGTCTTGTTACCTGGCATGAAGGCAAGGGAGAGACCTGCCTGCTCCACTGCTTAGTAATACCTGGAAGTTAAACTTGGCACTGTAGCCGGACTGGCGGATTCTCACGGTTTCCAGCATCCCTGTGTACCTGAGCTGCTGGAGCACGAGGCGCTCATCGAAAAGGAGCTCCCTCTGGAACAGAAAGCAGGAGAGAGTCAAGCAGAGATGCCTTCGCTGGCCTCCCCTCCCCGACTCCCGGGGAGAAGCCCCATCCACCCCAAGGGACATGGTTTGCTGAGGTTACCATCACTAGAACCAGCACTCTCCGGATCCCGCACACTGGCAGAGCTCAGGTCTGTGCCTGGCAAATGGAAGGAGCAGGATTCGACCTCTGTCAGGGCTGCAACTAATTAGTCCATCGTGCTAATTCAAGATTAGCCCATGTGGTGCCCTAAGAATGTGGTAGGACTACAGCTCCCATCATCCATGACTGTCAGGGCGCTTTGGCTGAAGCCCAAAAGCACCGGGGCACAGATGGTCCTCATCCCTGATCTGAGAAGAGGCGCTCCCTGCTCTTAGGAGGGGACCTCTCACGCAGAGAGGCATTCCTCTGTCCCTTGCGCACCACGGGGAACACTACTTCTTAGGTTAGCAGTGGAGAATATCTGTGGCCTTTCAGATGCTGCTGGGCTCCAGACTCCCCTCGTTGTCATCTCCGCCCCCCCTGGGAGCCCAGCGACATCCACGTCGGCTGCTCCTGTGCCAGAGGCTGCAGGAGCATCACTGCAGGCCGACTTCCCGAGAGGCAGACACCCTTGCAAAGCAAAGGGAACTCCACTGAAAAAGCAAGTTTAAGCACAAGGTAGGAAAAGGGCAGGAGATCGGGGGGGGGGGGGGTATCCCTCCGCCAGCATAATACAACAGCCTCCCATGGGAAGGCCCTACCTTTTCGGAGTTGGAGCGGATGCAGCGAATGAAGAAGGGTTCGGCTTTGTTCAGGGTCTCCAGGAGCTTGTTGAGAGATGTCTGCAACGAATCACAGGTGTGTGAGAGGAGTCAAGAGGCCAACCTAACCGCTTTGGGTGGGCTGCATGCATACAAGTGGTTAGAGTGTCGGACAAGAGCCTGGGAGAGACCAGGGTCCGGATCCCCCCACTGGGCCATGAAGCACTCGCTGGGCGTGACCTCGGGGACCAGTCCTTGCCTCTCAAGCCTAACCTACCGTGCAGGGTTGTCGTGAAGATTAAATGAGCGGAGCAGGAGGGGGAATCATGTACATCCCTTAGAGCTCCTTGGAGAAGGTGGAATATGAATACAACCAAATACGGTAACTAATAAATAATAGAATAAATAACATTTCTCAAATTTGGGTCTCCTCAGCTGCTGTTGGACTACTAGCTAGCAGGACCAGTGGTCAGGGATGGAGTTTAAGTGGTGGGGAAGTTGTGTGTATCTGTTTCTCAATTTGATCCTTTTTTGTGGTTTTGTATGTATTGTGGTTATTTTTGCAGTTATTCTTATTGATCACAGTTTGGTAGTTATTTATTGTAATTGTTAAGAATGAATTTCTGTGTAATTATTTTTTGCTGACGCTTTGAGTTTTACTGGTAGTTTTATTGTGTGCTATTATAGATTATTATTACTTTAAAGTTATGTTTTATGATTACTTTTTGCACTGGATCAGATTATTGTAAGGTGCATGTTCTTTGTTGCCTATTTTTGTTGCTGCAGACCACCCTGCGTTGGGTAATGCAGAAAGGCGGTATACAAATCAAAAGCGAAATGAAGGGAGTTGTAGAACAACAGTTTGAGAAACCCTGGAATAAATCACAGCTGGCCGGAATCTCAAAGATCTTTGGGTCTTGGTTAGTGGAAGGACCCTGCCTTGGTTCCTTGGGACGCGAGGGGCGCCTGCTCACCTGGAACTGAGCGCTGATGCTGGGCGGCTTCTTCTTCTTATGCAGGTGCAGGAGGGACTTGGTGGTCCGGTCGTGCAACGTCATGCTCACAATGAGCTTCAGGGACTTGGAGTCCAGCAGGTTCTGCAGCCAAAGGGGACACAGCTAGAGAGTCACACCCTCCACAGAGCGAGCCGCAATCCCTCTGCAATGTCAGGTTGCGGCAGCGGCTGGCGCTGAGCACGAGGGGTTCAATTTGCACTTCTGCTAACATCGTGCAGGTGTGTGTGTGTGCGTGCGTTGGACAACAGCCAAGCACTGGTGTGCTCTGGCAATGGGCCTTGGCGCCCCTGATTCCCCACGTATTTTCAGCCTCTTCATAAGGACTGGAAACTTTGCGTTTTGTTCCAAGCGAAGACTGATCTCTGCTCAGCAGGCCTTGGAGAGTTAGTGCCATGTAGCAGATGGAGTGTCAGACTAGGACAGGCATAGGCAGACTCTAGCACTCCGATGTTTGGGACTACAGTACAATTCCCATTATCCCTGACCACTGGTCCTGTTAGCTAGGGATGATGTGAATTGTAGTCCCAAACATCTAGAGGGCCAGAGTTTGCCTATGCCTGGACTAGGACCTGGGGGACCTGGGTTCTAAAATCCACCCTTAACGGCCACACCATACCGGCTCTCTAATCTGTTTCGGAATATTGCTGCTTATTTGTTTTGAAATGGTGTTCTTGGGTAGGAAGGGTGAGATGTTACTTTTATATATACTGTATCACAAAATCATAGGGTTGGAAGGGTCCACAAGGACCATCTTGTCCAACCCCCTGCAATGTAGGAATGTTCTGCTCCACGTGGAGCTCAAACCCACAACCCTGAAATGGAGAGTCTCAAGCTCTCTCTATATCAGGCATCCCCAAACTGCGGCCCTCCAGATGTTTTGGCCTACAACTCCCATGATCCCTAGCTAACAGGACCAGTGGTCGGGGAAGATGGGAATTGTAGTCCAAAACATCTGGAGGGCCAAAGGTTGGGGATGCCTGCTCTCTATGCATAGCAAATTGACTCTGGTACCTGCGTCAAAGTCACACACATTTTGCAGGGCGCAACAACGTGAAACTTCCACAATTTATTTATTCTATGTTGTCCTTCATCACCATGTCCCCAACCAGCCCAAAACCGTTTCTCTTTTAAAGGAAAACACAGCCCAGCAAATCTCCAGACGTTATCCGCCGAGCTTACCTTTGGGATGGCCTGTCTTTGCTTTGGGCCTCTGCTCTTCCTGTTGAAATATACACATATATATCTGCATTTTCAAGTTACTGGCGCGACGAGTGCTAATCAGCAGCCCTGGCTTTGTTTGTCAATTCAGCGAAGCCATGCCTAGCAGATTAGATCAAGCAAAGCAGGCTCAGGGAGCTAGGTGATGAGCTGGTGGCGGTTAGGGGTGGGTGGGTGGGTGGGTGGGGAGGGTCCTGCTCCAAAGGGTGGCATGAAAAGCCTGTCCCATGACACCAATCCCACGTTGCCAACTCCTGCAATCCAGCAAGGCGCTTCCTTGCTTTGGTTTTAAGCCCCGAGCCTTTGAAAAGTCAGGATTTCACGCCCTCTTTCTATTACGCTTGAGCTTTTGCTTTTGAAGCCTAAAGGGTGGCCCCTGCAGCCCCTTCAGAAGATCCGCCTGCACCTGCTTAGCTCCACACTTGCCACTCTCCTCCTCCGTGCAAATTTCGCAAAGCAAGCAAGTCTTGGTCTTTCTCTCCGCCCCACCCCCACCCCAAGCGCCAACTCACAGGAAGTGGCAATTGGACCTCTGGAGCCGGCTGAGCGATTGAAGGAGCTTGCGGGGATCTTCGCCCTGCCAGGGCAGGCCCTTGATAGTCCTGACTATTTGCTCATGCAAGTCCCTAAGACACGACACACACCCGACAGAGGAAACACAGCACAGAGAGAGAGAGAGAGCCGTGAAGAGACAGAACCACCAGGGATTAAACAGAGGATCCCCATCATTGCCCGGCATGCTCAAAGGATGGATGACAAGAGAGGAGATGGTCCTGGGGTTGACCTGCTTTTAAACGTGGACATTTGGGGTGTGTAAACGGGGGTGCTGCTGGTGCTTGACTACAATCACAGTTTAGTTTCCTTAATATGCATTAATTTGACAAGTTTTTACATAAAACCCGTTTAAATTCCTTCCAACACTGTTTGCAGAGCTGAATTATCTCAGGATTTATGAATCGTATAGATCTCAGTTGGTTAGAGCATGGCACTGATAATGCCAAGGTCCCTGGTTCAATAATCCTTGTAGGGGCCAGCTGCATATTCCTGCATTGCAGGGGGCTGTGCTAGATGGTTCTCGGGGGTCCCTTCTGACTCTAAAGTTCTCTGGATCCACCCCATAGCCATGGCTCTGCACAAATGCTTCTTGTTCCATGTTTAGCTCCCAAGGTCAGCCAAGGAAGATCTCCTCCAGCCCTCTACTCATGCACCATGCTTGTGGAGAGAGTGCCTCCACACATACACACACAAAACCCTTACCTTTGCCACCCTCCAGAGAGAGGCACAAACCAGAAAGAGGACAACAGAAATGTGTGAAAAGTCACTCCTGGGCAGATGAACACTTCACAATGCTGCTGGGCTGTGCTGACAGCCAACCCATTCAGATTCGGACTATTTGCATATGGCATGTCCCCCGCTCCTCAGTTTCTCAAAACGTTCCATAGCTTCAGGGTGTAAACTGCTGCATTTTTTGCACCGCTGAGTTAGCGGAGAACAAGGGGCCACAATGGCTGCTGCAGCCAGGACATTCTGAGCGGGCAGAAATTAGCCCTATTCGGACCTTTACACTATGGCAAGGCCGAGGTTACAGCTGAGGCTCAGGGTGGGTCCCAGCCCCCTCTCCTGCTCTGCCCGCCCTGTGTGCTTGGTTCCCTGTGCCTGGCAAGCACGGAAGGTCCGTCTGCCCAGGATAGCATCTCCCCGGCCACCGAGAGCCCACTCCTCCGCCTCTCCCCCACTTACTTCTTGCTTCCGTACGAAGCAAAGATGTCCTCAAAAGCGTTTATATCAAACTCCTCAGAGCGATCAAAGGAGAAATCAAGCACTGAGCAGCTGCAAAAAGGGAGGGGGGACACACATGCAGAGAGAGGCTAAATAAACAGAGCAATACAGAAGCGAGTAAAGAGAACGGCGGCGGCAGCGGCAAGAAAGTGGCGGGAGATCATCATATCCCTCCCCCCACTCCAAAAAGTCTTCATCCTCCACATCAATTGCTGGCTCAGATGCCCAAAGAGAAAAAGCAGGTGCAAGCAAATGATGCTTTTGGGTGGCAGAGGACGGACACATACTCCACCCCCCAGGAGGGACACAACATGCTGAAAGGAAAGACACAAGAAATCTGGAAACCAGGAAGAGGCTGCAAATAGGCAGCTGCAGGAGAAGGGTGATGCCTTGGTTATTAGGCCAAGCCAGTAGTTTCCCATACTTTTGGGGGCCGCTGCCCTCCCACTTCCATGAGCTCACCCCCAGGGCCCCCTACCCTACAAAAAGCTTTATTCAGAATTGCAGTTTGCACGACCCACTCAGGAAGATAATAACCCAGTAAAGTTCCTCCATCCCTCCAGTTAAAATTGGGGGAATGCCTGGATCAGGGATGGGGGAAAACTGCATCCCTCCCAACATTACTGGGGGACTGGAATGGTGATGGGAGTTGGGGGGGCAGTGACATCTGTAGGGCTGCCACCACCTGACGTAAAAAGGAAAGGACACCTTTCTCTTTCAGAGCTAACTTTTAGGTTCAGTTGATGGACCAATGGAACACTCAGCAGATTCATCCCCCATTTGACCGCTTCATGATTAACTGTTCCTTCATGGGGCCAGGCGAAGCCCAGCTGGGGAGAAGGATCCTGGTAAACCAAGCTCCCCTGCTGCTGCTGTGATTCACACAGCCCCGGACTCCACCACAAGAGGGGCTGGCCTCCCTGGTGGCTCTTGAGGGACCTGCAATGGCCCAGGAACACAGCTCTAGGCAAAACAGAACCAGCAACTTCAAGTAGGGGAGCCCACCAACCCAAGCGTGGAGTCACAACACCCATTAGAAAGATGGGAGGGTGGGGTGGGTGCTCTTCTAAGCGGTTGGATCAGAGAAATGTGCAGAGGGGACCAGCCCACTTTAACCTTCCCACCCTATGACCTCCTTAGCTACAGATTTCAGAGGGTTAAAGGGGTGGGGGCTCAGCATGAGGAGCTGCTTTGGGACTTCATGTGGTGCCTACCTCTTCCTCCATAATTCGAGCACTGGCTGGGGAGACAGGAAGACAGAGAGAGAGAGAGAGAGAGAGAGAGAGAGAGAGAGAGAGAGAGAGAGAGAGAGAGAAAGAAAGAAAGAGAGCATGTGTATACCCATGCGGATGCAGAGTACAGGTCACTGATGGCAACAAGGAAGAGGAGGAGGGGTGAGGAACCTCAGGCCCAGAGAACAAAGGGGCTCCCCCAAAGTGTCTCCGTGTGGCCCTTGGAAGTGGCCACACGCCTCACAGGCCAGGCCTACTTGTGCTTCTGCCCCCCCCCCCGCCACTCAATTGTCCCACTGAAAAGGGTTCCTCACCCTGGAAGCAGAGGGCCTGCGCATCTCTTCGGACTGCGGAGAGGGGGGGCTTTGCAGAAGCAAAGATGCTATAAAGGGAAGCCTGAAGACGCGGGGGCCGGGGGGGGGGATCCAGACACAGCAGTGAAGAGGAGAAGCTGGCTTCCGCAATGCACAGACCCACAGTCCTCAGCCCCTCTTGCAAAACCAGGACACCCTGGGCTTTTCCTTTCTGCTAGTTTCTTCAAGTTGCCCCCCCCCCCGCTGTCTGAGGGAGTTTTCAAGCCTGTGTGTTAAAGTCTTGAAAGGGGGTATTTGTTAACAGTGAAGGCAACAGGATCACCGAGGTGGGATGGGAAGAAGGGCAGGGACTGATACAATTCAAGGACTCCCCTTTCTGGTCTAAAAGAAGTAATAATTAAGAAAATAAGAGTAGTAATCAAAGCCTACCGATAAACTCTTTCAATTGGGGTGTTGGCTTGCTGCAGTTCCCCCAAGGGTACTCTGGGTCCGTGGCGGACCACGCCTGGAAGGGGGGAAAAGAGAGAGAGACTCCGTTGGCGCTAGATAGACTGTCAGTGGCAACAAGCGGTCTTTCCTCCGCAACTTTTGAGGTTTCGCTTGGTTTCAGTCGCTCGGAAAGGCTTTCTGACAAAAGCAAGAGCCACTCAAGGAGGGAGCCGGTATTTCCCTTGCAGGCGTTTTTGTTTTTAAGTGTGCTCTTTCCTGGCCTGCTCTTCAAAACTGACTCCAGTTTATTATCACGTAATCTGTTATGAGTTTATAGAACACTTGATGCCAAAATAAGCTTCACAGCAGTATAAAAACCAGTTAGGAAAACATTAACGCCTGATCTCCCTTTCTCCCCTTGTGTGTTGTCTTGTTTTAGATTGTAAGCCTGCAGGGGCGACCGTGTCTTAATGGATTGTAGGCAAGCCGCCCGGGGAGCCCTTTGGCCTGAAGCGTGGAGTGCAAATGCTCTAAAACAAACATTAAAATATACACACATGTAATTAAAACGCACGCTAAAACAAACCCGCAAATAACATAGTAATTAAAACAGGAGACTCGGGTTGAGAGGCTGAGAAACACCTGAGCAAATAGATACATCTTCAAAAGCCGTAGGGATGAGAGCAAAAAAGCCTGCCTCCGCATTACCACAATAAAGGAATTGTAAAAATTCATTCTTAAGGAATTGTAAAAAATCCATTCTGAAGGAAATCAGCCCTGAGTGCTCCCTGGAAGGACAGATCGTGAAGCTGAGGCTCCAATACTTTGGCCACCTCATGAGAAGAGAAGAATCCTTGGAAAAGACCCTGATGTTGGGAAAGATGGAGGGCACTAGGAGAAGGGGACGACAGAGAACAAGATGGTTGGACAGTGTTCTCGAAGCTACGAACATGAGTTTGACCAAACTGCGGGAGGCAGTGCAAGACAGGAGTGCCTGGCGTGCTATGGTCCATGGGGTCACGAAGAGTTGGACATGACTAAACGACTAAACAACAACAACAAAAAATATAAAACCAACTTTAAAAACAGGAATGCCAGATTTAAGGTGGAGGGAGCACTGAGCCAAGGAGGTGTAGAACAGAAAGCGAGAGGGAGGAGGGCGTGAAAAAAATAAATATGTAGGGGCGGGGCACCTAATCTTCTCCTTGCTCAAGGCGCCATATTACCAAAGTCTGCCCCTGTCTCCAAGGTGTCAGACTCAGGGGTCTCTCCCAGCCCTCCTTGAGATGACGCCAGGGAAGGAACCTGGGATCTCGTGTAGGCAAAGCAGGAGTCATGGCCCTTCACAATGCAATAACAGACAAGAAGCGATCAGGAAACTGCAGATAAAAGGAGCGGGCTGCAATAATTAATTCAAGGGCCTGAAAGAATAAAGGAAGGTTTCAGACGGCTCGATAAATGATATCAGCCTTGGCACAAGCTGTGCCTTCCTGGAGTCAAAGCTATCACCATTATGTGGCAAATAATTACCAGCCATAAAAGCTGCAATCCATCCCTTTTTCAGAGGAGAAACCCGGCTTTTAGGTCTGTTGCAGCAAAATGCGAAAGAGGAGTCTTGGCAGGACCTTAAGGCTCAATGCCACAGAGAAAAACAGGTGTCTTTTTAAGGAGTCACACTTCTGACCCAGCAGGAAAAAAAGTACTCCAAGTGGTAAAGTGTGCAGTGTGCTGGACCAAGAGATGCTTGGGTTCAAATTCCCAGCAGCCCATGAAGCTCGTTGGGTGACCTTGGGTTGCTCACTGTCCTCTCTTGGCCTAACCTGCCTCGCAAGGCAGTTGTGAGGGGAAATGTGTCTGGAGGCCATAGACAAAGTGTTCATTGCCTCCAGTCACAAGACAAAGCTAAACACAGCCATCTGCTATAAACCGTTTTTCTGGTCTCCAAAGTAAAGATCCCTATGTACAGATCCGCTTATAGGGCCGGGCCATATGTGATTTTCAACATTGTGAATTATCAGCAGCTAAATATTGTGATGTATCATGATGTGGGGAATGTATCTTGCCTGCTTCTTCCTCCTCACTTCAGGTGACCCACCAGGAGGAAAAGTTGGCCCGCCTGCCCAGGAGACCAGAGCCTGAGAAGGTCCCGGGTGAGTACCTTCTCGGGCTGCATCTGCAGGCAATTTGAGCTGGTGATACATTGCAGCTCCCCAGCTGCCGCCAGCACAGTGCAGCCAGGAGTCATGTGTTCTGGGCTGGAGGTGGCTGGGGAGCTGCAACATACAGCCAGCTCAAAAAGTCCGAAACTGGGAAACTGCGATCTCAACGTCCTGCCGGTTTCAGACAATTTATCAAAGTATCACCCAACTCTAATCACCATGCTAGCTAATGCTGCCATGTAAAACCCGCAGCCTCTTACTCCGAGTAGACTTGCTAAAATGTATAAGTTTGAATCAGATAAGTGCTGGAGTTGTATTGAGGTTCAGGTCACGTTTTATCATATGTGGTAGACTTGTAAAAGGGTAAAAGAGTATTGGGAAATGATATAAAATGAATTGAAAAAAATGTTTAAAAGTAACTTTTAAAAAAACCCCAGAGTCCTTTCTGTTGGGGATAATTCAGAGGGAAATTCCAAGGAAGCTTGCAGATTTAACTTACAGAATAAGAGAACAAGAAGAATGTACATTTAAAGAAGATTGGAAATTGTTTACTGAATACAGTGGTACCTCGCAAGACGAAAGTGTTTTGCGATGTTTTTGGTGCTTCGTGAGACGAAGTTTTCTATGGCCGCGCTTCGCAAGACGAAGTTTTTCGACTTTTTTTTGCCGTGGCAAACCGCGCTTCGCAAGACAAAGTGACTCGCGGAACGAATTACTGTACTTTCGTTTTGCGAGGCACCACTGTATATGGATGAAAATTGTGTTTATTTAAAAACGCTGATAGCATTAAGATAAATTCAACAGTGTAAATGAGTTTTAATGGATGTTAACAATTGATTACCGAATGGTTTAGTTCATGTAAAATATGCAGGAATGTATGGTATGCAAAATGAACCATGGAAAGAGAAAAGGGGAAGTAATTGATTTAAGGTTGTTTAAATGAATATTTTGAAATGTCAATTAGAACATTTAATAACATATATATACACCCTGCAGCCTCTTCCCCCGACTCTCGCCGATTCAGGGTCAGAACCTCACACTCACCTGCCATTTTCTGGGCTCTCTGGCGGCCGCCCTCTGCGAAAACAGCCATGGCTCGGATGGCGGCTCGGAGTGTGGCCCACCGGAAGACAGCCACGGGGTCCATCCCAATGAGCTCCCGGACGTAAGCGCTGTCGCTGCTCCGCAGCAAGGCGACAATATCGGGCCGCATGTAATCCATGTTCTTCTCCCGGAAATCCTGCAGGGAAGCGGGGGCCAATGAAGGCGAAACACAGAGCAAGGGCAGGCAACCCCTTACCTAGTGTTTCTCCCCCCCTACCTTTATCTGGTATTTCACTTTGCCTGCAAAGTGCTGGATGATGAAGGCCGGCTCCAGGACGGGCGTCCCAATGAAGAACTTGTTGTCCTCATGCTGCTGCTTGAACTTGGCAAGGAGGGTCTGGCTGGTGGCATGCGGGAAGCTGAAGCAAGGAGGCAGGAGAGGGAGAGGGTTAAAAAAACAACAACACTTCTCGTATTGTTGTCAATGGAGTCTGTCTGGAGTGTGGTTCCGGGCATGAAATAAAACTGACCAAAGTGACCTTCACGGGGCGCAGGCCTGGGCAATGTGCATGGAGGTCCTGGCCTGTCAGATCACACACCCACACACCCTCGCTGAGGTAGTCCAAAGGAAAGCAGAGCAAGACGTTTGGAACCAGCTTGGCTGCAGGTGTTGCCAGAAGGGGACATACGAGGCTCCATCCAACCGTCTTAGGGACCCCACTCTGAGTTTACACCTGAGCCTTTTCTCCCCCTGAAGATATACCACAAGGCAGTGGAGGTTTAGGATCAAAGTTTCCCTTCTTATATATTGGCCCCCTCCTTTCCAGGTGGACGAGCCCGTTGCCCCTGTCTCACATTACAGCACTGAAGCAAAACATCTCCACGTTCCCACTTTCTCTGAAGATGTGGGCTGGGATTACATCAGAGCTCACATCCCTTAGGTTGCCCCTATTTGCAGCTGGGAGTCAGCTTTAGCTGCCACATGAAATCATAGCAACCAAAATGTTCTGGCTCAATTCCAAGAGCTGCTTCTGACCTACAAAGCCTCAGAACCCCAACACCACAAGGACCGCCTCTCCCCATATGAACTGGCCTTTTCCGCGGTGTGCCTCCCATTCCCCTGGCTATTTTTAAGCTGTGGTTGATTTTTCTTATCAGCACTAACTGCCAGACTTTTTTTTTCTAATGCCGCATGCTCAATGAGCTCTTGCCTGTGGCCCCAAATAGAATGGAAAACTATGAAACATCCAACGGCCTGGGAGCTGTGCTGCCTGCTGCGCTGGGGGAGGAAGAATCCCCTTCTCATAGAGAGGATGTCAATCGGCACAGTCTGGGGCTCAACAGCTTTATTGTTTGGGTGACGTTGTTGCTCTGGTCTGCTCCATTTCTATATTACTGTGCTTGATATTAGAGTGATTGCAATGCTTTGCGTGTGTGTGTGTGTCTAATGCAGGCATCCCCAAACTTCGGCCCTCCAGATGTTTTGGACTACAATTCCCATCATCCCTGACCACTGGTCCTGTTAGTTAGGGATCATGGAAGTTGTAGGCTAAAACATCTGGAGGGCCGTAGTTTGGGGATGCCTGGTCTAATGCTATTGCAGAACTGCTTTGAGCTTAACATTTGCTGCTGGAGAATAAAAACATTAAATCTAACAGAATCAACATCGCCCCCTCCAGGAATAATAAAAAGAGAGGGTGCACTGGTACACTGGTCCCAGCGTGCACGGGGATTTACACACCCCCAAGCCAGCACCTTGGACTTAGCTCAGTAACAAATGCACTCAAGAAGAGCCTGCTGGATCAGGCCAGCAGCTCCTCCAGTCCAGCATCCTGCTCTCACATGGGCTGATGACATGTCTGTGGGACACCATTGAGCAGGAGACCAAGCCCAAGAGCAACTCTCCCCTCCTGTGCTTGACAGCAGCTGGTGTTCAGAAGTGCTTACTGGCTCCAGCTGTGCAGACACAGCCTTGCCCTCCATGAAAACGTAACTCTTTTCAGTCAAAGGCTAAACTCTGCGCCAACTGAACTTACTTGCTTTCCTCGTCCAGCAGGTAGAAGAGGCCGGTGGGCTTCTTGCTGATGAGGTGGATGCAGGCCACATTGTCCGTATAGTCAATGTTGTGCCACGTGATCCCTTCGCTCTGATACTCTTCCTGTGGCAAATGAAACAGATCCTTGAAAAGCCGATGTCCCCTACCCTCGTAAGATAGGACCTGGGGAGGGGCGTTGCCAATGGAGTTGACTGGCAGAGGGCAAGACAAATGGCCCTGCATGGTTTTAATTTGTGCGAAGAGGTGGATGCTGCTTGGATGGCTTTGAAGGAGGATTGTTTTCATTTCATGAAATTCACTTACTGCTTGATTGAGGGGAAAGAAACCCCTGAAAGCAAGTTTTCAAGCAAGGTAAAACAATAAAATTATCAGAAAGATACAAGCAATTATCCTCCCATCCAAGCACAAAAAGAGGCATTTTCATTCCCAGCAGGGTGAAAACCCTCAAAGAAGCAAGGCCTGGGGAGAGAGTTCTGTGGGCTTGGAGGGTCGACATTTCAGCCCCAGAATACTGAAGCTCCCCACCAACCGGTGATTCCTTACCTGTTCGAGCTTGAAGATGTGCTGGTTGAAATAATACTGCAGCTGCTCATTGGCGTAGTTTATGCAGAACTGCTCAAAGCTGTTGGTGTTGAAGTCCTCAAAGCCAAAGATGTCAAGCACCCCGATGGAAAAGCACTGCACAGTGAGAAGGAGGGGGAGGGAGGGAGGGAGGAAGGAAGGAGCAAAGCAAAAGAGGGTGGCGTCAGAAGAACGGTGGGGCAGCCACTGCTTAAGAGACTCGTGATCTTTGTTGGTGTGTAATTGGGGCAGAGAGTCTGCTAGGGCTGGGCAATATATGGATATATCGCCCCAAACCGATCTGAAGTCTGTATCGTGATAACGGTTTCATTATTGCTGCAAAACATGATGCGATGTGGGGGAAACCGCGAAGCCCGCCAATGCCTCTACATTCCAGACATCGTGATATATCAGCATATGGCGATGTTTAGCTGGCGATATTGAAAAACGAGTATCGCCCAGCACTAGAGGCTGCCATTGTTCCCTGAAGACATACCACCACAGATTCCTCCATGTCCTTCTTGTTGAGGAGTGCGTGGTTAATTCGCAGAACGATCCAGTCGAAAAGGGCGCTGTAGAGAGACTTGGCCATGGAGTCACGAGCCGTGATGGCCTGCAGGTTGGAGAAAAAGGAACAGACAAAGGAACGTTGAGGAAATCCCAGAGGATCAGGCTCAAGGGGCCCCTCTTGGTCCTGTTCCCACACTGACTTAACCAGACGCTCTGAAGGGAAGCTTTCAAGCAGGACCCGAGCTGCTCTTAGTGTTCTTTACTTGTACATCCGTAGATCTCAGCGCAGTTCACAGTATAAAAATACCCCACAGCATACGCGTCCACCAAGATCAGTGTTGTCTACACTAACTGGCAGGCACTCTCTATGGCTTCAAGCAGGGCATCTTTCCCCAGACTGAACCCAGGTCTTCTCAGCTGCTGTAAGAACCCCTGGAAGGTTAAGTTCAGTCGAATTTGACTTTGGTGTGTGGCGCTCATCTCTGCTTTCAGGCTGAGGAAGCAGGCATTTGACCACAGACAGCTTTTCCAGGTCATGTGGCCAGCATGACTAGACCGCTTCAAGCGCAACGGGACACCATGATGAGTGCCAGAGCGCACAGAAACACCATTTACCTTCCCCCTGCAGCGGTACCTATTTACTGGCACTGGCGTGCTTTCAAACTGTTAGGTTGGCAGGAGCTGGGACAGAGCAATGGGAGCTCACCCCGTCACAGGGATTTGAACTGCTGACCTTCTGACTGGCAAGCCCAAGAGGCTCCATGGTTTAGACCCCAGCGCCACCCTCGTCCCATCTGCTGTAGCTATATCTCTGTGACTCCCGCTGTTATGACACTTCTTTCCTTGTTTTTTTTTCTTTCAAATCATGAGAAGGCAGCTTACGAAAACCTTGAAATAAAGAAGACCATTGGCTCAGCTCACCCTATGATCCGACCAACTCCTAAAAAAATAAATGTTGCCTTTCTCTGTGCTCTATCAGTAACACTCATTAGCCAGCTCTTAGCACACACCAGCTCACCTCGCTGAGACTGTAGGGCAGGATCAGCTTGTCGTTCACCGTCACTGTTTTTCTTTTCGTTAATACTTCCACCAAGATTTCACGTTTCACCTGGAAGAGTGGGGACGGCGGAAGCAGGATCAGGAATGAATGACCTGAGAGCGGCAGACAGAGCCAGCCTGCAGTGGTTTTTCTACCCCTTGGCCCAGAGTGTCCCCCAGGGACCTGCTCCCTCAGTCCATGAAATATATCCATTAGATATATGGGAGTTTGGCATCTGGAGGGCCAGATATTCCCCCACCCCTGAAATAAACCTCCACCACTCCTGGATCACTTTTAAACTCTGAGGTGGAGAACTTCTGCGGCCCTCCAGAAAAAAAGAATGAGAGAACTAAATGTTTGGGAGGAATAATAAATAAAATGTTAGGTGTCATTGTCCCCTCCATACCGCTGCCCCCCAGCAATTAATCGGCAGATTTTTTTAATAAGGAGCGGTCTGGAACCTTCAGGAGCTGGGAGAGAATATCCAGCACTTCAGGGGGTCCGACCTCCAGGCCTTCGTCCCGACCTGCTGCCCGCTTCTTGTAGGTGACGTTCCCCAGGTACAGAATAGCAGACAGGACTGAAAAAATCCTGGAGAAAGAAAAACACAGAAAGTAGAGTTGAAGACACCAGCTTACATGTGCAGATGCCCAGAGTGGCTGGGGCAACTCAAGTTAGATGGGCGTATAAAAATAAAAAAATAAAACTGGCTGCAACTTTCTAAATATCTGGGTAGACTTGTCTAAACAAAAATGTTTTTAACATGGAAAGCTTCCCTTTGGAGCATCTAGTTATCCACTGTGAGAACTGGACACCGGACAAGGTGAGCCCCTGTGAGCCTGACCCACCTGTTGCAGGGCTTTTCTGATGTTCTTATGTACTTACTGTTTTTTGGTCGCCGGAAGGAAGCCAACCATCTCCATGGCTTGCTTTAACCGTTCAAAGTCGTGCTTGAGGTCTTCCCCATCTTCAATTTTCAAGTTATGCTGCAAGAAGCAAAAAAAATAAATAAACGACTAAATCTAAGTACAGAAACACAATTGAAGTTGGGGGCAGGCGCAGAAGTCCTTTGCTAAGACGACACTTGGTAACATTTGAATTGAATCCAACGAAGTTCTGCTCAGAGCACCGCCATGGAATTTCATGCAACCAAGTTAGTCATGTCCAGCGGCTCTAACTCAGAGCAGGACTAATGCTGATCAGAGCTCCTTATTTTTAAATGCAGCTTGAAATTTTAGCACTTCAGCATCTGTTACCAATTAAGTTCTCATTGAACAGAAGAACACAAGAAGAACTCTGCTGGATCAGACCAAAGCAGTCCCACCTAGTTGAGCAGGGACCCTGTCCTTCCAGTGGCCAAGCAGATCCCCCAATAGGAAGCCCACAAGATATTGGATTAACCAGTAATATATGTCACGTACAAAAATCCAGGGCAGGTGGTTGGTGCAGAAAGAAAAGGGCATTCTCTGTGGCAGCTCCTAAGTTTTGAAATTCCCTCCCCAGAGGTGTGACTGCCTCCTTCGCTCTCCGGCCTTTGATACCTGAGATGCATGTTTCCAGGGCCCACCTTATCCCTGAGATTGTAATCTGTTTTTTTTAAATCGCTGTAACCCAGCCTGGCTGGTGAAGGGCAGCTAAAAAAATTAATGGTGTTGATAGTAGTAGTAATAATAATATAGATAGATAAGTTGGGTATGTTTGGCCTGGAGATGAGAAGACTGAGAGGTGATCTGACAGCCACCTTCAAATACCTAAAGGGCTGCTCCATGGAAGTTGGAGTGGGTGTGTTTTCTGAGTGTAAGAGCCACTTGACAGTGGTCTCCCTCCAAAGATGGTGCATGTTCCTTCCTTGGAGGTTTTTAAGCAGAGGCTGGGAAACCATCTGCCGTGGGTGCTTTAGCTGAGATTCCTGCATTGCAGGGGGCTGGACTAGATGAGGTCCCACCCAACTTTACGATTCTATGATATGTGTGTGTTAGTATTAAATATCATGAATAAAAAAAAAAAGAGGGAGGCATGTGGTGCTCAAGAGTAGGGTGTCTCGAAAGTATCTGTACCACAGCATACCCATTCCTCCCCATAAAACTAAGGGAAATCCCCACAACACTTAATAGGTACACACAAACCATGTTCAAAGCATGGAAAACAGAAACAGGCAAACTATCCCCAACCCCAACCCCACTAATCTCCTTGGCTTACCACCCATTATTCCACCATGCAGCACAAAACCTCCAGATAAAAACCTGGCAAATCAAAGGCTTATATCGCCTAACAGACTTTTATAAAAATAACAAACCTCTGTCAACACAAGAAATACAGGATAAACTAGAAACCACCCAAATACCCTGGTTAGCACAACACCAACTACATGCCCTCTTAAACAATCCAGCAGTAAAATCGGCAGCAACTAGGCCCCTGACAACCTTTGAAAACCTCCTCCTAACGACAAAGGGACACGGCAAAGGGATGGTATCTGCAATATATAAAATACTACTCCAAAATCCCACAAGTCCCCTAGACACAATCAAAAGACAATGGGAAGATGAAATAGGTTACAAGATTAATCCCACTCAATGGACCAGAATGTGGTCTAAACCCCCCTTTAAATCCATATCAACAAAAAGGAAAGAACTCAGTCTGAAACTCACCTACAGGTGGTACCTAACACCAAGAAAACTAGCGCTAATATGCCCAGGAACCTCACCAAAATGCTGGAGAGGGTGCACCTTAACAGGCACATATTTCCACATGTGGTGGGAGTGCCCCAAAATCCAACTATTCTGGACAACAACCATATGGGAAATAAGTAAAATAACCAAGCAAACATTAGAAATGACCCCAGAATTGGCCTTGCTAAACATCTTCCAAGACAATAATGCCCAAGTACACTACAAAGAACTCATGGCCCACTTACTCTCAGCAACCAGAAGCACCATAACCAGACACTGGAAAGACCTGTCAGGAGTAAGCCCTACTAGAAAAATTAACCAATAAGCTGAAACTGACACGGGGACAAATAGAAGACGACGACTTCACCCCGGTATGGCTCCCCTTTATCACATACACAGCCCAACAAGACAATGACAAAAATCCACCAACAGCATACAAATCAATATGGCTAACCTGATCCAAAACACCCACCCATCCCACTCACACATGAAACAAAGACCACCACAGCTAACAACAAATGAATAACCATACCCTAGGCCAACCCCAACCTCTCTCACCACTAAAGGAACACAAGGGAACAACAGAGAACCTGCACAAGCAACGCTGACAAAAACACCCCCCCACATCTATTAAGTAAAATAGAAACATTGTCACCTGACCCCCCCATCTCCCTCTATCCCCCTTTCTTCCCAATGTCTCAACAAATGAAAACGATTTGTAAAAATGTTATGAGAGACATTGCATATATTTCTGTAAATCAAGAAAATCTTTAATAATAATAATAATAATAATAAGAAGAAGTAGGGTGTCCAGCTGGCTGCATCAGGCCTGACCCGGCTAGGAAACCCTACTCAAGACACGTGACCTCTGGCCTTCAGGGGCTGAGCAAGGCGATCCCTGCTGAACACTTGAGTGAGAACAAAGGAGGCCTGTTTGCCCCCCCCCCCCCCCAGCGCCTTTTGCGTCTGTCCCAGCCGGGCTCGCATAAGGAGGGCCTTTGTGTACCTGGTTGAGGTAGAAATAGTCTTCAGGCTGCTTGAGGTGGAATTCCTGACGCTCCTCCTCGCTGACGCCGAGCAGCAAATAGTAGAACACATGGTAGTTCCTTCAGGAAGGAGAACACACACACACACACACACACACACACGGGTCTGTTAACAAAAGCCGCTTGGCTTGCTCTTTTCATAGCTTGCGCACCTTTCTGCATGTGCATCATCCACCAAACATTCTATGTATCTGCCCCCTTTTGCTCCAGGGAGCACAAGGGGGTACCTGTGGGGAATTCTCCGTTTGACCCTCACAACAACCCTGCAAGGTTGGGTGCAGCTGCATGCTCAGTTGCACCCAATCCCTCCCAAGAGTTCAAGTAAGAGTAACAGGGTCACAAGCCCCTCCTCCCTGTCTTGACCACGGCCATCCATCTGGGAGACCAAGGCTGATTCACTCCTGAAACCAGACTGAAGTGGATCAATGGGCCCTCTGGATAGGTATGGGCCTTTGCAGATTTGGAAAGTTCTCTGCCCGTTCCTGTTTACACCCCTGAGTGTGCCCATTTTATCTTCACAACAAGCTACACAGTGCATTAGGCTTAAAGGCAGTGTCTGGCCTGTTGAGATTCAATCCCAGGTCCCAGGGATTTTGCATGTCTTAATAGATTTCTGGCTTCTAAATTATTTGAGCCCTCCCTCATTCACCCACCCTTATCTCTCCTCGGTTCCTACTCTGGGTGCACAATAATAATAATAATAATAATAATAATAATAATAATAATAATAATAATTTATTAGTGATTACTTTCCCTTTTCCGAAGTGTAAAATGCACCATGTATTCCAAGTTAAACCACAAACTTTCTCCTCACCTTTCGTTCTTTTCCTGGGACACCAAGCGAGATTTTTCGAGTAGGTACTTTTCAACCACAGCCCTGGAATCCACCAAGAGAAAAAAAGAGTGAATGGGGGGAAAGAAGGGAAAGCTGCCCCCCCCCAAGGTTCTATGGTGCTAGAATCCATGGAGCCAGGCAGGCCATTTTCCTTATGAACGACAGGGGTGGGGTGGGGGGAGGAAGAGAGGGGTTCTCACTTCCAGCAATATTCTGCTGGTGGAGGGGACAACTGCTTTGTGAAACAGAGAGGACAACCCACCCACCCACCCCTTCACCCAAGAGCCTGCAAGCTGCACTCACCCCCGGACAATGCCGTTCTCCAAGTAGTTGACCTGGATGAATTTCCCAAACCGGCTGGAATTGTTGTTGTGGGCTGTCTTTGCATTTCCAAAGGCCTGCAGTGAAGTGAAATAATGAGGCAAATGTCTGCAGCAAAGTTCAGAAATGGCTGACAGTAGCAAGGGTGAGTTAAGTATTTTTATTTATTTACTTGGTGGGGGGCAGATACCCCTCCCCCCTCGGCTACACCCATGGGCAGTAGCTCTCGGGGTTTTTTGGACTGCTGACAATCCCAGTCCTAAGTATATTGAAGCTAGGACATTCAGTGAGCAAAGCCTGCATCCTATCACTGAGTTGCGGCCCTTACCCTAAAAATAATGTACGATTCTAGTCCTCATGGTCTACAAACCATGGTTGATGCTTATAAAGAGGTGAATTGTTCCTCTTCCCTACTCAAATAACTAAAGGCACCCAGGATTAAACCCAAGATTTTCTGTACTCAGCAGGTGCTAGGCTCTGCTGTTGACACAGCATTGTTACGGATAGAGTAACAAAGCGCTCTCTCTCTCTCTCTCTCTCACACACACACACACACAGCTCAAAGTGCTGGCAGCACATCACCCACGCTAATTTAAATCCAGAAAACCGTACTATATAAATTTATCATGCTTGTAAAACAAAGTTCAGCACCAATCCTCCTTTGGACCCCATCAGTGAGGCCGAGAGGGAAGTCTTGCGCCCTGTGGAGGTTACGGTTTGACTTCACCCCCAGAGGTTCACTCTGTTGTCTCTTGAGACAGATGGATGCCAGAAACGAGGCACGGAGGCTGGACCAAACTGCTTTCTCACCTACTCTCCTCCTCCAAGTGCACACACACACACACACACACACACACACACACACACACACTCAGGCGTTGTGGCAGGCAGGCAGCTGGCTGCAACACCCACAACATTTAGCATATAGCTCACAGGCCTGGGCGGAAACCAACCCCAAACTGGGGCTGACTCATTTATCCTAGAGTCACAGAGCCAACACACCATCCTTGTGACATCAGAAGAATAAGCAAGGCTATTTCTTTTTCTTCTTTTTTTAAAGGAAGTTAGGGCCTTCTCTCACCCTCCTCTCTCAGAAAACCTATTGACTTGATGACCTCGTCACCATCAGCTGCAACCCCCTGGGCTGAACCCAGGAAGAAAGTGAGAAACAGAGGGGAGAGAAGATGAAGTAACAAAAACCACACCAAAAAAAGAGCAAACGTGGCTTCCAGAACAATTGAACTCAGAAAGGTTGCAGGAGGGAAGGGAGGGCTTTGGTAGGGGGGCTAGTGCGAGACAACAGGCAGCGGGTGCCTCCTGCCATCACTGCCTCCTGTGGGAGGGAGTTCCACAGTTTAACCCTGCATAGGAGGGAGAAAGGTTGTTTTCTGCTGCTCCAGAGAAGCGGACACGGAGCAATGGATTCAAGCTACAAGAAAGAAGATTCCACCTAAACATTAGGAAGAACTTCCTGACAGTAAGAGCTGTTCAGCAGTGGAATTTGCTACCAAGGAGTGTAGTAGAGTCTCCTTCTTTGGAGATCTTTAAGCAGAGGCTTGACAGGCATATGTCAGGAATGGTTTGATGGTGTTTCCTGCTTGGCAGGGGGTTGGACTGGATGGCCCTTGTGGTCTCTTCCAACTCTATGATTCTATGATTTTAACCCTGCAGAGTTAAACCCTGCATCTTCCAACATTCAGCTTCACTTCATGAATTCTAGCGTTATGAGGGAGGGAGAAAGCACTTTCTCCAAGCCATGCAGAATGTTATAAACTGGATAGTCACCTCTCACTCGCCTTTCCTCTTTACTATAAAGACCCAGATGCTGCAATCCTTCCTCCTAGGGGAGTCACAGTTGAATGTCTGTTGGCTGGATGACTAAAGAAGGCTTTAGGTCAGGGGTGGGGAAGGTCTGTGGCCCTCCAGATGTTACCAGATGCCACCACCCCCACCACTATTCATGACCTTTGACCCTACTGGCTGCAGGGACTGCTGAGAGCTCAATCCCCAACTCCCTGCACTTTAGGTTACATTCCTAGATTTAAAGCAGGCTCCATTTTGTTGCAAAACAACAGGTTTTTTGTTGTTCCAACAGGATGTATTGAGGTCATTTTGAGAAACACCACAAATTTTGAACTGGGAAGCCTGGGTTTAAAAGCTCAATCTGCCCTGACGAATCTCCTCATTTCCCTTCTTCTCCGCCCCTTTTACAATTACCCATATAAGCCGCCTATGGTTTTCTGAAAGGAACCCAAGAGTGTGATGACCTCATCTGTGTGGTATTTAGCCCAACTACAGAGCAAATTCTCCAAAGCTGATTAAAAAAATAAAAAAATAAACCCAAGCTGGGCCATATAAAGTCCCCAAACAATGTCCATGGCAGCGAAATGTGGCTATTTTTTGAGAAAGGGTACCCACCTACTCTTACAGCCTCTCTCTCAGAGAAAACAAAAAAAAACCAAAGCAAGTTGCTAGATTAAGAGAACAAAAAAAGAAACTCTCTCCAAAATGCTACCCGCAGTGCCAGGACAGAATCTGTGCCACAAAAGGCTGCCAGTAGCTCTCTTCCCGCCCCCGCCCCCATTTTGTTGGGCTTCATCCACTGGCAAGTCCAGTGGCATGGGTGAAGTCGTCCCAGAAGCCATGGAAGCCAAGGGCTTGAAATGAGTCTGGCTCAATGCAGAACTCTCTTCCCCATGCCAGAAGGCAGACATGACTCCGAAAGCATCGGAGCAAGAGACCTTTCTCGGAAACTTCCAAGAAATGAATTTCTGGAGGCAGATGTGGGGTGTGTGTGTGTGTGTTTCTTCCCAACTACTGCACGAGAATCTCAGCTTCCCAAACAGCCTGCGGCCAGACATGCATCCTGGGAGTGGTCCTCACGTTTTCTTATGATATCTCAGTGGATCTGAAGACCCTTAGTGCTATCTGCTGCACCCTCCCAAAGGCACCATGATGCCTAGGCTCTGAGGCCACTGCTGGGGCCAGCAATGCTACCAGTTGCTGGAAACCACAGGAGGGGAGAGGGCTCTTGTGCTCACGTCCCCCTAACTTGTGGGCTTCCCAGAAGAGCCATCTGGTCAGGTGCTGGACTAGATGGGCCACTGGCCTCAGCCATCAGGCTCGTCTTAACTTTCCCTCAAATGGAACCTGAAGAACTTCCCTTCCCTTCCCCCCTCCCTCTCCAAAAGTCTGAATGAGTTAGTAGCAACCAATGCCATGCCATCAGCTGATCCCGGAGGGGCTCCCCACAGCGACCTCCTTCCTGTTTTGGCCGACAGACCACAAGTGGAAGAAGCTCAAAGAGGTAGCCAAGCCTCAGAGAACTTCACTTCTGCTTTCTGGTGGAGGTGGGGAGGGGAGAGGGAAGGACAGACACACCATGCAGGACCTCTGAAGCATCTTGCCCAAGTCACTTTATGAATGGAAGCAAGATTTGGGGGGTGGGGGAGAGGCAGCGCCTGTCTCTATTTGCCAGCTGAGGTGGATCCTCCTTACCTGGGTTTAGGAAATCAGAGATGGTAAGAGAGTGGAGCTTATTTATGTGTCAGAACAAAATCACAAGCCTTGCTGAGAAACTCCCTAGAGCAGCCTTTCTGAACCTTGGGTCCCCGGCATAGCTGCCAAGTTCTCCCTTTTTTTAAGGGAAATTCCCTTATGCTGAATAGGCTTCCTCGCGAGAAAAGGGAAAACTTGGCAGCTATGGTCCCCGGATGTTGCTGGACTACAACTCCTATCATCCTTGACCGCTGGTCCTGCTAGCTAGGGATGGTGGGAGCTGTAGTCCCAACAACAGCAGGGACCCAAGGTTGAGAAAGGCTACAGTAGAAGACAGGGGGAGCACTTGGGGCCCTCCAGATGCTACTCCCATCATCACCAATAAAGATTCAATTTCGTTGTTCTGTATGGGACAATGACAATAAAGATTATCTATCATCATCATCATCATCCACAGACGACTGGGGAGCAGGAGGGTATGGGGAAGGCCACAAATGTTTCCCCAGCCCCAAGTTAGAAGCAGTGCTCTTGGGCTCAGTTCCTGCTTGTGGGTTTTCCGCAGGCATCTGGTTGGCCACCGTGAGAACAGGACGCTGCACTAGAGGGGCCCCCTTTGGCCTGGCCCTGCAGGCTGTTATGTTCTGATGATCTCAAGCAAGCAACCATAGACCTGGGCATTACATAGTGCAAATAAAATATGCAGATAAAAATATAGAGACATCTGGACATAAGGGGCGAGGACAGCAAGAAGCCTGAGCTAGCTGCTATAAAGCTTAACAGTGACTGTCCGTCCATCCCTGTTGTTATTTTCTGCTTTTAACAGTATTTATTTTATTATATTCCTGGAGCCCCGCCTAGATTAAAGGCTCTAAATACAAATACAGTAATAAATAGAGCTGACTGGTCTGCAACACAGGAAAAAGGATTATTATGGTTATTCTGAGGAACACAAGAAACTGTCTCATCCCAGTTCAGACTAATCCTTTGTTTAGCCAAAGTGGTCTGCACTCTCCAGGGGTCTTTCCTTCCTACCAGGAGACAATTTGGGGGGGGGGGGAGAGAACCAGGGACAGTCTGCCTGCAAAGCGCTGCTCTGCTACCGAGTGACAGGCTCCCTTCTCCAGTGGTCCTTAACAACTTGAAACCTGAGCTACAACCAGAAGAAAGTCTCTCAGATGCTCCTCCCATGTATAGGAGGAATGGAGTGCTTTCCCTGGATGCTCCTGAGCTGAGCAGGTGTCTTCTCTTTCCATTTTTAAGCACCTGCTGGCAATCTGTCTATTCCTTCAGGCAACTAGGAACACACATTTCCACAATACTGTAGCTGGCTCATATATTTTTTTAATTTTATTTTTTATACGGTTTTATGTACTGCTATTGTAAACTGCTCTGGGGCGTACAGGGCGTTACGGGGGGGGGATCTCTGGTGGGGGACATGCCATGCTCCTTCTGGGGGGTAGTGTGTCCACCTTTGGTCCCCACCCTGCACTCAGCTGTCAGCATGGAGTAATGGCCACACCCTGGGAGTGGCTTCAACTGGCTGGCTAAACCAGGCAAGGGGTGTTGGTGGATAAGGAGAGATCTCTGAAATCCCGGGAAAAATTCCCTTGCATGTGAAGACAGGCTCCAGAGGATGGAGTGGATGGGACCAAGAGGGGCTCGAAAGGTAAAGAAGGGGGTTTCTGCCCCTGTTGTAGAGGGAAGTGAGGGGCAGGTGGGGCTTGCCTACCTGGGAGAAGGGAAACTCTGACCCTAAATCTCCTCTACCTCAGGGGAGATCTTGGGGAGAAGAAAGGCTCAGGAGCAAACCTTCCACAAATCCAGAGTCAATAAGGCATTTGGATGGCGCCTGGTGTGCTGAAGGGGTAAACGGTGCAGGCTGGTGTTGGGAGCACACTGGAACTCTGCAAGGACCCAGGAGGGACAGAAGCCGCTCACCTGAGTTGCAGCCAGCCTATTTGAGGAAGAGGGTTCTTTGCTCGCCGAGGATTAGGAAACGGAAGCATGTGACAGAAAGAGAGCAGTGCGGGGGGGGGGGGGGGACAAGAGAGAGAGAGAGAGAGGCCTATGCAAAGCAGAGTGCAGCTCTACACTGTGCAGAAAGGCTAGATCTTTGTGGAGACTTTTGTTGCCTCTCGCTCTGATTAAGTGAAACCAAGCCATGAGGTCAGCTTCAACTCAAGACTAGAAAAGAAAAAGGCAGCCAGCATCCAATGACCCGCCCCCCCCCATCCACCCCGCTCCTGTTTCTTAATCTCCATTTGCGAAAGACGGCATGGGTCAAATATGACTAAATAAGGAGAGATCTCTGAAATCCCAGAAAAAAATTTGGTTGGGGGTGGGGGTGGAGGAAGATGCTGCTAAGGAGAGGGTCAGGAGGAAAGCCCTGCACAGAAAACAAAGCACGGCCCAGCACAGAGGAAAAGGCCCCGTTTTAATACTTCCTTCCTCAGAGCTGTTGAAAACCTCAATAGTGAGTGGCTTAAAAACCCATATAAGAACATCAGAGGAGCCCTGCAGCAGCTGGATCCAGACAACGTGAGCCCATGTAGACCAGCCTCCCATCCTCCCAAAGGCCAACCTGATGCCCCCAGGGGAAGCCTGCAAGCCGGATATGAAGGCAACAGAAGCACCTCTCCCAGCACCTGGTGAATGCCAGAACACAGCCATCGCAGCTGGTAGCCCTGGGCAGCCTTACGCACTTGTCAAACCCTCACTGAAAGCCATCCAAGTTGGGCGTCATCACAACATCCCATGGGAGCAAATCCTACATTGGCTCCCACTACGCTTCCAAGCGTTGGTGCTGACCTTGAAAGACCTAAATGGCCTCAACTCCGTAGATCCGAAGGAGCGTCTCCACCCCCATTGTTCAGCCCAGACACGGAGATCCGGCTCCAAGGGCCTTCTGGTGGTTCCCTCCCTGCAAGAGGTGAGGTTACAGGGAACCAGGGAGAGGATCGTAGTGGCGCCTGCCTTTGTGCAACACCCTCCCGACACATGTCGAGGAAATAAACAACCACCTGAGTTTTAGAAGACATATTAAGGCAGCTCTGTATGGGGAAATTTTAAAATGTTTGATGTTTCACTGTGCTTAATTTGTTGGAAGCCACCCAGAGTGGCTGGGGCAACCCAGGCAGATGGGTGGGATATCAATAAATAAAATAATAATAGTAATAAAAATAGTTTAGCCAAGCACTGGGTAAAGATGAATCTCCCATAAGGACCTAAGAGGATTCAAAGTAAGCCCATCTAGATCAGCCACCCATCCTGTCCCCTAGTGGCCTGAGCTCCATAGAATCATAGAGTTGGAAGAGACCACAAGGGCCATCCAGTCCAACCGCCTGCCAAGCAGGAAACACCATCAAAGCATTCTTGACATATGCCTGTCAAGCCTCTGTTTAAAGACCTCCAAAGAAGGAGACTCGTCCACACTCCTTGGTAGCAAATTCCACTGCCGAACAGCTCTTACTGTCAGGAAGTTCTTCCTAATGTTTGGGTGGAATCTTCTTTCCACAGAAGCAATCCTCCCCGCTTGAGACCCCCAGAGACCGAACCCATCCTTTCCGGTTACAAAAAGGGCTTGACAGCAGAGAGAGAGTTTTACAGGTTGCTTTTCACCTCCAGCACCGGTCCAGCCCCCAGAATGGTCCTCTCCACCCCACTGGCATAGCCCTTCTGGCTGAGGGCGGTGAGGCAGTGGATCAGGAAGTTGGTGCTCTGCGTCTTGCCGGAGCCGCTCTCCCCAGAGATGACGATGCACTGGTTGACGTGCTTCTTCAGCATGGTGTGGTAGGCCACGTCGGCGATGGCAAAGATGTGGGGCTCCAGCTTGCCCAGCTGGTGGCTCTCATACATCTGGACGTACTTGGGGTTGTAGATGGGCAGGAACTTGAAGGGGTTGATGGCGATGAGGATGCTGCCGGCGTAGGTGTAGATCTTCTGCTTCAGGAAGCGCCGCTTGAGGTTCTCCAGCAACGTGGCCTCTGTCAGGTTGGGCAGGTTGCACAGGTCGTTGACGTCCTCCTGCAGCCAGGGGAGGAAGCCTCGCTCGACCAGCCGCCGGACCTCCTCCCGCCCCTCTTCCTCCCCGGAGGCCACCTGCAGGTGAACGTACTTGATGCTGCCGTCCGTGTTCCTCTCTTGCAGCAGGAAGTAGTAGCCGTCCTGCCGGGGGTGCTCGTCCTGCGCCCGCCGGGGCCATAGCAGGACCCTGTGCACCGGCGAATCGTTCCCGTCTAGCACCCACTCCTCCCCGCCCGACTCCTTCACCTCCACCAGAACGTAGTGCTTAGAGACGTCCAGGCTCAGGGAGCCGATGACGTCCCGGATGACGTCGGCGGTGGTGGCGTCTTTGGTTGCCGTCACGCGGCAGCAGGAGGCGCTTTCGGCCGAGAGCTGGGGGTAAATATGAAGAGTGTAGGCCGCCTTCTCCGGACAAGCTGCACCGCCGGCATCTTTCGCGCTCATCCTGCCTCGGCATACCGCCCTGGGCTCGGCTGCGGGGCTGGGTATCTGGAAGGAAAAGGAAGGAGGGAGATGGGTCAGGGGAGGATCCCAAAGCGGAGGCGCTGGGCAATGGACCTGGAAGACCGGGGTTCGAATCCCCACTCGGCCATGAAGCTCACTGGGTGACTTTGGGCCAGTCACTCTCTCTCAGCCTATCCTACCCCACTGGCAGTGTTAGAAACTTAAGATACATAAGCAGGGCACAAAATGGTTCCTTAAACCAAGGTTGCACTTGCCAAAACGGAATGTCTAGTTGCCATTTTGGGTGCAATACGGCTCTAAAGTCTCATTTTTTCAAATGGTGGACTGACTGGGACTGATTGAACATCTGGCTAGTTCAGAGGACAACCTTGAGCTAGGTGAAGAGCTTTTGAGAACTTAAAGAAGAAAAGTCACTTGATCCAGGGACAGTCCACAAATCTATTGACCCATTCCAACCTCTTTCTCTTTATTCTGACTGCTCCTGCTCAGGCTGCGCAGAGAAAGCATTTTGGTTCCCAACATTCATTCCAATTGTGCAGATAAAACATAACGGATAGAATTCTACAGGATGGGTTATTAGTGCGTGAAAACAGTCCAGATCCAAGGATCCCCAGATGGCGGAGATGTCAGGCACAATCCTTGGTCTGACTTGAAATAAGGCAGTTTTCTGTGTTCCTATGAACAGCAGCTTAAGTGTCTGCAGAGACGAGGTGACCAGTGTGGCTGGGAGTCAGCAGCATCTGGAAGGGGGCCAGAGCAGTTGCTCCTGGGGCGGAGGTGACATGCACCCTCACAGCAGGAACATTCAGTTTGCACTGTTTGCTACAAGCTGCTCTGAGTCTCTGTGGCAAAGCCTGGGCAAAAACATACCCAAAATCAAACTGTCCAATACAAAAAAGCTGCTTTGGATGGGGAAGATTCAGGAGAAATGCCAAAGGGACACATACGACTTTGGTTTTTTTAAGCTCCTTGAATACACCAGTGTTGCTCCAGGTCTAGGCAAGCCCAAACTACCGTCACCTTGGATTTCTGATGTCCCAAGGGAGGAAGAGAAATTTCCATGGAAATGGTACGATGTGGGGGATCTTTCCCACCTCAGGGAAATTTCTACAACACATTTTTCAGTGGAAAATTTTCTCCCATTTTAAAAGAAATCCATAACATTAGCTAGCGACATTGTAAGACGCCAAACTGAGCAGCTGGAATGAACACGGCAGTAATCAAATCTGAAAATCAGAAGCTACAATTAGCTTATTTCACGTGATTAGTCCGAAGTGGTACATGCATTCACAGTCAAGGATGGTAACAATTCCAATTGCCTTCAATTTTTTCCTTAAAATCTACTGTAAGGAATGTTATCGCCATATCTTAAAACATTTGCAAGCATTTCATTAAAAAGTACTTTCCAATGGTTGTATCAAACCAAGTTCTACTCAAGAGTAAACCCCCACTGATACAGATGCAACTGAGTTTGTAATGTCCTATAACTTCTTTGGGTCTACTCATTTGATACAACCCTAAAAAAGCTTCCAGTTTGTTTAGAGCAGGGATGCAGAGAAGCATGAGGTGACAACAGCCACAACTGTCCAACTAACAGGCCAATCTCAGCCTCGGTGAACAGGCGCAGAGTGACCCTAACATGCAGCCACCTGTGCAAATGGACAATGGCATTTTTTTTTTAAAAAAAAGAGCCCTGTGCACACAGAATTACCGTGACTGCAGTTCTCGATGGGAGGAGCCACACCTTAAGACAACTTGTAAAAACAGCCCAACACTGAGCTACGAGAGAAGGTTAAAAACTCAAGACCCAAGCAGGTGGGCAAGGTAAAGGAAAGCAGCACAGCTGAATCGCGAGGGTCAAGCTGAAAGGGGAGTTGGAGTGGGCGGCCCTTTGCATCCCCCTTCCAACTCTACAACTCTGTGATTCTGCAATTCTCCAGAACATTGACTCGCAGAGCCAGTCGCCAGGGTCGGTTCCATACATTTTTGTGCCTGGAGCAGAAGAGCAAATGGGTGTCCCCTCTCCCCAAGCGTACCCACCGCTGACCAAGTTATTTTGGCATCTGCAACAAGAACATTACCTGTACTGGGGAGCCAAATGACAGCATCATGTTAAAAACTTAAGAACTTAGCAGCAGGATCAGGTCAAAGAGGGTCCATTTAGCCCAGTGGCTAAGCAGCTGCCCCCCAAGGGAACGGAGAACAGTTTGTGATTCCCCAAAACTGACATTCAGAGGCATCATCATCGCTTACAGCCTTTGATGGTATATTTGTCTCTATTTTGAGCCATACGAATTGGAGATCATTACTAACATCTCGTGGGAACAAATTCCACAGTGCCTATGTGAATAAGGCCTTCCTTTCGTCTGTCCTGAACCTTCCAACATTTGGCCTCAAATTCCAGTGCGACAACAGGAGAAGACCTCTCCCTATCTGCTTTCTCCACACCATATACAGCTCCTTGCTACAGCAATAATGAACCATTTGCAGCCTTTTTGTGACACCGAAAGTCAGTTGTCAGCTGCCCATCCCATTGTGCTCAATGGGAGAGGCAGCCTGACAAGGTCTGGGTTCATCTGTCACACCAGCCACACTCACTTGACATGACCACAACCGGCCCTATCATCTTATCATCAAGGAGCACTTGCCCTCCAGGATATTCTGAGCCACAGGAGGAAACAAGCATGCTCTCCAAAAAGTGAATCCTAACCCTGAAAAACAGCCAAGCATCATCAAAGCAGCACAAAAGAAGGCAGGAAGAGCCAGGCCAAGGGATGAGTGTTCGCTCTCATTTGTTCTCCCCCAAAGGAGACAAGAGAATAAAATGTGTTGTCATTAGGCCCAATTAAAAGGTCACAAAGAACCCAGGAACGTGTGCAGTGCTCTGCAGTGTTTTATGCAAGATAAGGTTACCCCCGACTAATAGCCACAATGGATAGTTGCAGGCAGTAGGCCCCTGAATTCTGGTCACTGGGTATCACAAGTGGGGAGAGTTGTTCTTCAGCTCCCATGCCTCTGCCCCATTTTTTCAATGAGTAGGGAAGCAGCGTTTCTCCTTCCCTCCCATAGGAAATACAAAACAAAATGGGCAGCCTTGTTGCAAATCCTGGAAGGCAGCGGGACGGTTTACCTGAGCCTCAGGAAGATGGCAGGAAAGGGGACCGCAAAGAGGAACGGGCCGAACAGCTGCCTCCCCATTGACAGAAGTGAGGCAAGGCAGGACAGTGTCACACACACACCCCAAGGCCATTTCTGCGACCCATCGATTTAGCCAAAGCAGGCACCCCATGCTGCCTGAAAGGGGAGGCCAGGAACAGACACGGCTTTGTCTCTTGCTGCCCGTGGGCTCTGGCGGAACAAACCGGCTGCAACGTGACCACTTAGGAAACACGCCTACTTAGGGGAGAAGTCAAGGGTCAGGCAAATTCTCCCTAGGCATGTCTCGAGTTCTTACCAGAGCAGAGGGAAGCTGTCCTGCTCTCAAGGCAGATGAGGACCCGGAGCTCACTCCTTCCTCCATTCCTTCCAAGGGGAAGGCATGACACATAGGAAACTCAGCTTACTTCTCCTTCAGCTAACCCACGGAGGGGAAGCTGCGGAATCGCTTTCCTCTGGAGGTTTTCAGAAGGCTCTGATGCCAATAAATGCCCTTCCTGGGCACTGAGAACTACAGCCTCTTCCAATTTGGAGCAATGGTCTGCTTGCCAAGGGAGGGCCGCTCGGTTAAGAGGGGGGAGCTGCTATTTGGGCTAGAGCTGAAGCAGCAGAGAAAAGGGAAAGTAATTTGCCGGAGCCTTTTACAGACAGAAATTCTGAGGCTGTTTCTCAAGGCCTAAGGCTTCCCAGCAGAACCTGACAGAAAGCACCTCGGTGTCAGAGGATTTGCAAAGCACGCAGAAAACTCTTACCTTGTGCATATCACAGCCTCTGGAAAACGCGGCAGAGTGTCTGTCCCCATCCCATCCCATCAATCTGTCCGAGGCAGCGGTTTAGTCTACATAAACCCGTAATTTTGAGCTGCATGTTTAACCAATGAATCATGCCAATGCTAAAAAGGGAAAGCTACCATTATAGCAAAACTGGGCAGCCGGGGGTGGGTGGGGGAATAAAAGACACATTTCTGCAAGTGAACCACTTTGGCTTAATAAGTTCTTCCTTGCTAAACTGGGATTTATTGCCGCCCCCTCTGGAGGAGGCAGAATCGTCACAGAAGCAACAGCCTCAAATAACTCATTCAAAACTAAACAAAACAAAAAACCACCCTCCACTGACCCAGACACTTTATTTACAAATATGGGCCTTTCTGTCCCTGCCGACAGAGATGGGAGATTTCTGAAGGCCCCCGGAGTTGTGAAGGGGCAGAGATCCCAAAGCTATGGCAAAAGGAAACAGAGAACTCCTCCAGACTGCTGAAGACATTACAGGTCCACTATAGAGGAACTCCAGAAGCTGCTCTGTACCAGCTCAGACCATTAGCTCCACCTAGCTCAGTATACACTCACTAGCAGCAACATCTATCCTGGATTTCGGACAGGAGACTACTCCCACGCCTACTTGGGGTTCCTGAGGACTGAACTTGGGACCTTCTGTCTGCAAAGAGGATGCCCCACCCCTGAGCAACTTACTTGATTTTTATGAGGAGGGCAGTAAGATTCTAGTCCTCATGATTATGACTGAAGGACTGGTTTAAACAGGAAGCTGCTACACAGAGTCAGACCACTGGTTCACCTGATGCTCAGCATTGTCTACACCAGGGGTCCCCAAACTATAGTCCGCCCCCCCACAAGGTCTGAGGGACAGTGGACCGGCCCCCTGCTGAAAATTTTTGCTGACCCCTGGTCTACACTGACCGGCAGCAGCCCCACCTGGAGATTCCTGGGATTGAACATGGTGCCTTCGAAGGCAAAGCAGGTATCCTACCACCCATCTACAGCCCTTGATCATCTTGGTCGCCCTCCTCTGCCCACCTTCCAGCGTGTCAACATCCTTCTTAAATTGTGATGCCCAGAACTGGACACAGGATTCCAGGTGTGGCCTGACCAGGGCAGAAGAGAGTGGGACTACGACTTCCCTTGGTCTGGACACTAGACTTCTGTGGATGCAGCCTAGAATAGCATTCGCTTTTTTTGCTGCTGCATCACACTGTTGACTTGTGTTAAGCTTGTGGCCCACCAAGACCCCCCTAGATCCTTTTCACATGTACTGCTAGTGAGCCAGGGGCCTCCCATCCTATATTTGTGCATCTGGTTCTTCCTGCCGAAGTGCAGAACCTGACCTTTGTCCCTATGGAAATTCATTTGGTTTGGGTCCAGTTCTCCAATCTGTTGAGGTCACTTTGAATTCTGATTCTGTCTTCTGCAGCGTTGGCTACCCCTCCCAGTTTGGTGTCATCTGCAGATTGGCTGAGCATCCAATTCCTTCATCCAAGTCGTTTATAAAGATGTTGAACAACAGGCCCAGGACAGAACCCTACAGCACCCACTTGTTACTTTTATCCAGGATGATGAGGAACCATGAATGTGTACTCCTTGGGTTCAGTCGGTCAACCAGCTACAAATCCACCTAAGAGTTACATCATTCAACCCACATTTCACCAGCCTCCTCACAAGAATATCAGGGGGGACTCCGTCAAAATCTTTACTGATATCAAAAGACACTATATTCACAGCATTCCCCTGATCCACTAGGCTTGTAATTCCATCAAAAAAAGAAATAAGGTTTGTCTGACATGACTTATTTTTTAGAAACCCATGTTGGGTCTTAGTAATCATGGCATCCTTTTCTAGGTGCTCACAGACAGACGGTTGAATGATCTGTTCTGGGACCTTTCCTGGTAGCGATGTCAAGCTCACCGGTCGGTAGTTATCTGGGTCTTTTTTCCCCTTTCTGAAGATGGGAACCACATTTGCCCACCTTCAGTCTGTAGGGACCTCACCTGTCCTCAAAGAATTCTCCAGGATCATAGACAAAGGCTCTGAGATTACATTCGCAAACTCCTTTAGCACCCTTGGGTGCAGCACCTCAGGCCCTGGAGATTTGAATTCACTTAAAGTAGCTACCGGAGGAGACTCTTGAGAGTCCCATGGACTGCAAGAAGATCAAACCTATCCATTCTTAAGGAAATCAGCCCTGAGTGCTCCCTGGAAGGACAGATCGTGAAGCTGAGGGTCCAATACTTTGGCCACCTCATGAGAAGAGAAGAATCCTTGGAAAAGACCCTGATGTTGGGAAAGATTGAGGGCACTAGGAGAAGGGGACGACAGAGGACGAGATGGTTGGACAGTGTTCTCGAAGCTACGAACATGAGTTTGACCAAACTGCGGGAGGCAGTGCAAGACAGGAGTGCCTGGCGTGCTCTGGTCTATGGGGTCACGAAGAGTCGGACACGACTAAACGACTAAACAACAACAAAAGTAGCTACGTTGACAAGTTAATGCAAATTTTTGCTTTTCAAAAGCAGACAATTCAGCTTTGGCAGACTCACACTATTGTAAGATAGCACCCCTCTCTCTCTCTCTCTCTCTCTCTCTCTCTCTCACACACACACACACACACACACACACATAGAGAGAGAGAGAGAGAGAGAGGGAGAGAGAGAGAGATCACAACCATTAGGCTTGAGCCTAAATATTTAAGGAGCTTCCCTTTAAAAGGCAACAGGACCACCTTTGTCTGAGTGCTGTATTGTGTTACTCTGCTAAAGTCCAGAGCTTCCATGCTCCATTTCACTACTAAAAAGGCATTTGAGAGTGTTAGGAAACAGAACTAAGCACACACACAAGAGGACTTTGTAGACACGATTGGATTTTTTTTTTTTTGAAGAAAACAAACACAGACCCAAACAACAACAGCAAGGAAGGATTTGCTAATCCCTGTGCAAACATTGGGCAGTTCAGTGCCAAGGGCACAGGACTGTGCATAGCTGCAGCACAGTGTTTTACAGATTGCAACTGCTTCACTGATTATCTGTTCATTAGTCTATATGATTTATGCTGTACAGTGGTACCTCGGTTTATGAACACAATTGGTTCCAGAAGTCTGTTCATAAACTGAAGCATTCATAAACTGAAGCGAACTTTCCCATTGAAAGTAATGGAAAGTGGATTAATCCGTTCCAGACCAGTCCGTGAAGTACTTAAACTGAAGCGTTCATAAACTGAAACATGGGTGTAATTGGTTCCGGAAGTCTGTTCATAAACTGAAGCGAACTTTCCCATTAAAAGTAATGGAAAGTGAATTAATCCGTTCCAGATGGGTCCGCGGTGTTCATAAACCGAAAATTCATAAACCGAGGTGTTCATAAACCGAGGTTCCACTGTAGTTGCAATGTTCTATTGTGCTCTATCATGCTATTGCTATTTATTGTTTGTGAGCCGCTTTGGGATTCATTGGAATGGAAAGCGGCATAGAAATATAGGAAATAAAATCAAAAGCACACTCAGCCAAAGGAATCCTACACTGATCACTGATCATGTCTGCATAGATTGTGTATGGGAAGGCTGCTGAGTGAACCAATGGCTGCAAGTTTTTCCCATCTGCACAATCAAAGGCTGGGTGGTGGTGTCAGTTTCTAAATACCTCATCGCAGGTCTTGCCTTTTAAACAGAACAGAACAAAGAGAGAGAAATACATAGCTTTTTTAAAAAAACCTAGAGCCTTGAATATGAATGCTCGAGATCAGTCATTGGAGGGCTGCTCTTGCCGCCCCGTACGTGATTTGAACCCAGGGCCTGCAGCCAAGATTGCTGCCCCGCTCAATACTTCCACAGAGGGAGTGAAGCCACAGAATTTCCCTGGCAAGCTGAGACCTTGAGTCCTGGGGCAGTGTCGGAAATCAGATGTCTAACGCTGCACTCTCAAAAAAAGGTCCCTACAAAGAAATTTAAGATCTGTCTGGGTTGGAGTCTCCTCAACCCATGAAGTGTAATAAAAGGGTGGGTAACTGAGGGCTAGAAGCATACGGCTCAAGTGGTTTATTCATACTCTGGATTATTCAAGCTAACGTCGTCCATGAATCACGCTTTCCCACAAAAAAGTGCTGTCTGCTTGAAGTTTCAGCCACCAGATATATGTGTCTTCTTTTTCATACACACTTCAGCAGACAGCATGTAACCCTCTTTCGATTATTCAGGGAGACAAATGTTTAAGGCTGTGTGGCAGGTCTGAGAGAGGAGCCCAGAGGCCTGGCGCTCAGTTTGGTTTGAGTGACACAGAAAACGGACTGAGTCAACCTCTGAAGGAGGGGGGGGGGCAGGCAGGAGAGAAGAAATCTCTTTGTTTAGTCAGCTAGTCATCCTCCAGACTCAGAGAGCACAAGTCATGGCTCACTTTGGAAGAGAGAGGAAGTTATCAAGAACATCTGCAGCTGAAAAATGCAGAGGGGAAGCAGAGGGGGGGGGTTGTAGAGGGGAGAGGCTCCCGCATCAAGGGGCCTCCTCCAAGTTTGGAAGAAAGAAAGTGGGGACTCCCCCTGCCTTCCGCCACCCCACACAAGAACCAGCACCTCTGAAGTCGGAGGTTAGGAAAGGTCTTGCAGCAAGAGGGTGAAAGCAAGAGAAACCATGCAGAAACTTTTAAAGACTTTTTTTCGTAGCCGACAGCCACACACAGCCACCCAAGGTGTCTGCTTAACAAATTGAGAGCATTGGTGTATTTAATTCGCATCCCATCACTTCCTCAAGCCAGTACAGACAAGAGCTATCTCCCTCTTGTTCTCATGAACACCTTGAGGGAGAAGGGAGGGTTAGAGGTGGCAGCTGCACGACTGGCGAGGGGGCAAGGACGGAAACCTTGCCAAAATCCCATTTTAAAAAATACAATCAAGCATTAGAGGCCTCCTAACCAAATTTATTGGGCATTCCTCAATGCAAAATGAAACAAAACCCTGCTTTTCCTCTCTGCACAGAACATCCATAAATGACGCTCCGGCCAGTAAAAACGCAAGTAATGAAAACTTAAAACAGCAGTAAAGCAGAATACAAGATCAGAACCAGCGGTAAGGAACGTTATCCATTGACGGTGGAATGCAAAGAAAGCAAGCCTAACCTCATGGGGCAGAGAGTTCCACATATGGGCTGACACGGCAGAGGGGGAGGAAGCCCTCCTTGTGTGTTGACACCTGCCTTGCCTCAGAAGCACACAGATGAAACATCTGCACCATAAATTTAAAGCACATCCTGCCCCAAATTAGAATCCTGGAAACTAGTTTGCCTCTCACCAAACTACAATTCACTATATTCTAAGAGTGCACCCATTGATCCAAACTAGTGTTGTGTCCCCCGCCTGCCCCGCCCTTTAAAAAGTGAAACCTCTTCAAAAAGAGAGCAATCCAAAAGGCCTGGCTTGATATTTCTGGTATTTCTTGCCCTAACTTATCCCCTACAGATGGGGGGGGGGGGTATGTGCAAGGGGGGGGGGAGAGAAATCTGTTAGTTTTGCTACAAAGTTGATGCAAGAGGCAGAGGGTGCCCAAACCACATAAGGGTGTGAGCGCTCTGCTCTGCTTGATGGAAGGTTGCCTCATGATATCATCTTCGGACGCACACACAACCCGACCAGCCCCCAAAATCTCTGCTCTCTTTGAGCTCTGGCAAGGAACTTTTAAACAGACACACACAGAGAAAGGGGGAGCGGCGGCTAGGAGAGCAGTGGTGCCAACTGGCTGTTTTAAGTTCTTCCTAGGTCTGGTGGGGGGCGGGCAGGGGGATAAAAATCAGACAGCACCACCATCCCTTTCCTACCACTGTAATAAATCCAGACACCTCGAGGCGCTCCCAATGGGGCAGCCCTGTTAGTAATGCATCCGCGAGGCAAAGTGATGCGAGATGGCACAGCCCCTGGCCAATGGGGACTGCTCTCCAGAAACCGGGATCCGTTGCCCAAGGCTGCTGGCAGGAGAGCCCAGCCACCAACTCCCAGCCTGAATTGCAGGGAAGGGAGCAGAGAGTCACCCCGAGGGAGGGGCGGGGCGGGGCAGGCCTCTGAGCCCCAAGGTCCTGGCAGAAAGCGACAGGTTGTACACCCCAGGCCCAGCACCTGAAACAGAGGCTGCAGAAGGGCTCTCAAATGATGCCTGCCTCCATGCCAGTCCTTCCCTCCCTCACAATGAACCAATTCAGTGGAGCAAAAGGTAAAGATGCTGTCACTCACACTCAGCCCTGATCCACATTGATGACAAAAAAAAGAGATATAAAGGCAGCTCACAGGGTCCCTCTCTGGATAAGCAACCTCAAGACAGGTACTCTTGAAATTAATAATAATAATAATAATAATAGGAGAGGTACAGCGTCCAACTACCTGCAACCCCCCCCATACTGTGCCCCCAAAGCTCTCGCCTTGGCCCCCAAATCTCTCGGCTTTCAGGTAAATCCCTTACCTTGGGATCCAATACTGACCAAAGAAATCACTGCATCACACACAGTACGTACTGAAATTATGGGATTCACTCTCAGAATAAGTCACGATGGAGGACTCTAAAATAACAAAAGGATCATAGAGATGGAAGGGACTCCTGAGGGTCATCTAGCCCAACCCCCAGCAAGGCAGGAATTTTTTGCCCAATGTGGGGCTCGAAAATCACCTTGTTTTCTTACCCCTTTAACGTGATGATTTTATATTCTCATTGCTGTAGAAATATTTTCCGCTGTTTTTAAATCTACATTTCATAATATACTTAATGTATCACACTGTGTTTTAGGATCTCTATTTTCTTCCATATCTTCTCTACTGGTCATTGACCGAGAGAGAGCAATAAAAATATTATATACACACACACGGTGCTTTTTTCTGGGGGGACGTGTACCCCTAAACATAATGTGAATCCTTGCACTTTTGTCGGTTTACTCATGTACTGTATTTATTTTTCCTGATTTGAACTATAAAATGGTGATTTTCTTGAGCCAAAATGAAAGGACCCCTAAACATTTTTAGAAAAAAAGCCCTGTATATAATAATATAGTATAATATGCTGTAGTATAGCATAATACAATGTAATATATTATATATATACACACTTATATATGTTATATACACACAAACATATATCAAACCATATATTATATTACATTATATTAGTACCCTCTAACATAATATATACACACTTATATATGTTAGACACACACAAACATATCATATCTTATATTATATCATATTATAATATGTTAAGTACCCTATAACATATACATCAGACTCTCGACCACATGACACGGCACCCCCCACCCCACGAATGGGACTTCCCTTCCACTTTTTTTTGAGGCTCCCACAAGTATTTTAGGGGGGAGGGGGGCGTGTGTGGCAGAGAGCGAAGGGACCCGACTCTTGGTTTTTTATTATTATTCTCTTCTAAATGCCCCTCCGGGGAGAAAACTCCTTCAGCCTCAGTTCCCCACCCCCACCCCCACCCAAGGGAGACACCCTCTCAGAGGTGGGACACGAAGCTGGGGAGTGGGGAGAATTGTGCCACCCCCCTCACAGCTCCTCCTCCCTCGCAACTTCTCTTCCCCCCAAAGAAATACCTCAGAACCCCCAAATTTACCTCAGGAAACCCCACATCATAGAAATTACCTCAGAAACCCCACCAAATTACCTCAGTTCCCCCCAAATTTACCTCAGAACCCTACCCCACAGAAATTACCTCAGAAACCCCTCCAAAAATTACCTCAGTTCCCCCCAAATTTACCACAGGAACCCCCCCACTAATTTTTTTACCTCAGTGCTGTCCCTTTCCCCCCTCCGAGTCCTACCTGCGAGCGAGGGCCGGGCCAGCGAACGAGGCAGGCGGTTCCTCCGGGCGAGCTCCCCGCGGCTGAGGAGGCGACGGCCGGGAGCCGCCTCGTCCCGCCCTCGCTCCCTTCCCGCCCACAGCGGAGGCGGCCACTTCCGGGTTGTACGACTCCACGGCGCACGCGCGGGAGGTGGGAGCAGGAAAGGAAAGGCGAGGGACGGCCGCGCAGGCGCAGACCGCGCAGGCGAAGCCCGAGCGTCGCCCGGTGCTCTTCCTGGGCCGGCCTTCCTTTCCTGGGAATGGTTGAGTTGGGACTCAATAGGGGTTTTTGGTGATTTATTGATTAGTCAGAGATACACAAAAGAGATATGGATATTTCATTTTGTAAAATGTCATACTTTTCAGAAACGTACAAAAACGCATACCCATCACTAGGTATTTTTATTTTATTTTAAATTTTTATACCGCTTTATATTTTTAAGAAAGATCTCAAAGCAGTTTACAGCATATTAAATCAACAAATCAATTTTTAAATCAATTTTTTTTAAAAAAAAATTTTTAAAATAATATGCAGGTGTAAAACTGCCTCTCGAGTTACAAACTGCTACTTTAGGTGTGTAAATTCAATAAATAATAATAATAAAGTCTAAAGAAGAAGAAAAGCAGAGAAACGACAAGAAAAATGAAAACCTAAAGAAAGAGAAAGCAGAGGAAAACGGGAAAGTTGGAATAAAAGGATTTCTGGCTCTCTGTACTGTAGCTAAATATACTATTCACGCCTTCAGAGTCAACTATTTAATATTATATGAACCAGTATTTTTTCAATCTTCAAATCCCATCAGATGTCAAAGAAATTAACAACTACCTGACTTTTAGAAGGTATCTGAAGGCAACCCTGTTTAAGGAAGTTTTTTTAAAATGTTTGGTGTTTTATTGTGTTTTTAATATTCTGTTGGAAGCCGCCCAGAGTGGCTGCGGAAACCCATCCAGATGGGAAAGAAAGAAAGAAAGAAAGAAAGAAAGAAAGAAAGAAAGAAAGAAAGAAAGAAAGAAAGAAAGAAAGAAAAAGAAAGAAAGAAAACAGGCCAAAAGAAGACACTGTTGCAGCCAGACTTTGCAGTGAAAGACTGAAGAAGTGCTTTAATACAAAAATTCAATTTAATACAAAAATGCAAGCAGCTTAGCAGAGAGGGGGGCTTCAGCTGCCGACCCCTTGCTGTTGGATTCGGGATGAGAGGCCTGGAGGGGGGCAAGCCTGGGGGTTTGGGCCTAACCAAAGTAGAGCTGCTTCATCCTCTCGACCCCTTGGGTGTCTTCAAAGACCTTCTGGCAGCGCAGGGAGGCCTCTTTGCCAACGTCGGCCGACAAGTCCAGTCCGTGCACAAAGGTCCTGGAAGAGGAGGAGGAAGAGGAGGAGGAAGAGGAAGAGGAGAACGTGAAATGGGAACAGGGAAGCAAACAGGCTCATCTCTTTGTGAAAGATCTAGTAGGACCCATTGCTAAGAACATGGGAGAGACAGGTCCCGAGCCTCAGACCGACCAACATTCAACATCGTCTTTCCAACCAGGCGCCTCCTCAAAGGAAACTATGGCAAGGGCCTTCCTCCTATTACTTCTCCCCATCTTCTGATCACGGAGGTCCAGCCCCAAAGGTCTTCTGGCGGTTCCCTCCCTGAGAGAAGCAGAGTTACAGGGAACCAGGCAGAGGGCCTTCTCGGGGGTGGCGCCCGCCCTGTGGAACGCCCTCCCATCAGATGTCAAGGAAATCAACAACTACCTGACTTTTAGAAGATACCTGAAGGCAGCCCTGTTCAGGGAAGTTTTTAATGACTGATGTTTTGTCGTGTTTTGAATTTTATCGTGTTTTTTATATTCTTTTTTAAAAAAATTCTTTATTCATGTTTTAAAGCGTTACAAAAAGCAAAAACAAAAAAGTACATCTATGTTCATCTATACAAAAAGTAAAATACATCAACCTAAGAAACAAAAACAAAAATTATTTCCTCTCTCTCCCCCGTTTCCCTTCCCCCCATCCCACCCCCTATCCCACCCTCCCGCCCTGACTTTTAGAAGACACCTGAAGGCAGCCCTGTTCAGGGAAGTTTTTAATGACTGATGTTTTGTTGTCTTTTGAATTTTATCGTGTTTTTAATATTCTATTGGGAGCTGCCCAGAGTGGCTGGGGAAACCCTGCCAGATGGGTGGGTTATAAATAAATTTATTATTATTATTATTATTATTATTATTATTATTATTATTATTATTATTAATGTGGGTTCCATTGGACCATTGTGGCTAATGACCACTCAGGGATCTCCAACCATACCCCGAATACACCCAAGGAAAGCAGGCATGTCCCTTAAATCCAGTGGGTATGTTCTGACTAATCCCTTCATTTCCAATAAATAAATGAGTTTGCAGCCAGCCTCTCCTGAATAGCATCACATGGGTGAGCCTAAATCCTCCCTTTGAAGCCGTTTGAGCCTGTGGGCCACCTTGTGGCAGTGAGTCCCATAGGTGAACGGGCTGCTGAGTGAAGAACAACTTCCTTTCTGAAGCACTGGGCAACCAGTTCTAGTACTTATGAGCAAATGACAATACCTCCTCTCTACACATTTGATTGTTTTATGCAATTTCTGTCTTATTCTTAGTGTTCTTCTAAGCCAGTTCCAAAAAGGCCCACAATCTCACTGTTTGGTAAAGTGAATCTCCAAGCAAAGCAGATGCTCTACTTCAGCAGGAAGGAAAATTGGACGTCATATTTCTGTCTCATTCTTTGAAAGTCTGTATTCCCAACATGGAGAAAGTCTGTATTCCCAACATGGAGAAAGTCTGTATTCCCAATACGATTCACCAAGCTCTCCCTCAGCCCCTTAATAACTTGCCTCTTCCTCCTCCTCCTCCACCCAATCAAACAGGAACAAATCTCTTACGTTCTTTTAAAATGTGCTTTTACTAGAAATACCTTGGCAGCTCGGCAGCTACCTCCAAGGACACCTCCTCCAGCTCCTTCGTGATGCTCAGGCCCTTGGCATTTTCCTTGGCGTGCTCTGGCAGGGCTCTGCGCAAAGCTTCCTGGGTGGCGGCCAAGGCCCTCTGCAAGTCGTCTGCAAGTCGAGGAAAGAGATTCAGAGAGAGGCAGAGATCCTCTTAGATGGCAAGCCCTACCATCAAACCAGGAACCCTCCCCATTGAAAAGCAACTTCTTGAAGAGGCAACTCCTGCCCTCGGAGGTCTTGCCGCAGGAGAAAGCTCAGGAGGGCTGTTTCTTGGACCAAGCTGAAACAGCAAATCTCCCTTGCTGTCAGGGTGGATAAAAATCAATGTTTTTTTTTTATTTAAATCAGCTTTAAAAAATAAATAAATAAATTGAATTTTGAAAATAAAATGCTTTTGGAGGAAAAATTTGCTAATTTGCTACCTTTTTCTTTTTCCAATCTTCTTGCTCAACCTGCCTGCTTCCTGCATCACCTGGCCTGGACTGCTGGCTGCCACAGCAGTCCCCCAGGTTATTAACCTATTTGTACATGTTTGTAACTTTAACCCTAAAGCCTGCCTTCAGGGATCACACTGTGCTCTGCCTAATTGTGAGTAAAACTATTTTTTGTTACTTATGAATAAGACTATGGTGTCTTTATTCTTTTAGGAGGGATTCAAGGGGTCTTACCAGGAAATTATTAGAACACATTGCAATCTGGACAAGACAGATTGAATTGCTTATTGCCTTAAGAGACTCACACGAGTTTGCAACCAGCTTTCTGCGCCGTAAGAAGGCGAATGCTCTCTGCTAGGTGAAGGAACTTGCTAGCGCAAGTTAGGAAGGATATTAATAAACCATATAACCTCTCCTGCCACCCTCAACATTCCTGCAAGCAGATGCTTCCTGACGCCACATGGGGCTGAATCCAGGAGTCTCTGCCTCTCAGCTGCTCCCCACAGAAAAGGTGTCTCCACTCCCATACCTAGATACTGGCTCTTGTCCCTGCCCAGGTAGATCTCATTCACTGGCAGCTCGTGCCTCACTGTGTCCAGGGCTGTGGCAAAGTGCCTGTATTCCTCTTCGAAGGCCGGGCTCTGCTCAAAAACGGGAACAAGCGCTTCGAGCTGGAAGCCCCGGTGGTGGGAGGAAAGAGAGACGTTACTCGCAGGACTAAACCAAGCCAGCCCCGTACAGAAATGTCCCCAGACCTGCCCCCAGGGAAGCAGGAAGCCCATACCTGTCTGTCCAGCGACTCGGAGAGCTGGCGGTCCTTCCTTAGGCGCTGCAGCCTGCGCCGTTTCTTCTGGGCGTCCGCCTGCAGCCTCGCAGTCTCCCTGCTGAGGGTTAACAGGCTCCTCTCGGCGTGCCGTTCCAGGAAGGCGGTATTCTTCTCCATCTGATTGTGACGCCACGTCGTCGGGTTTCAACACGCGTCCACAAAAGGCAGGTGAAAGAAGAAGTATTTATTGCAGGGGCTTCTATTTTTTTTTATTTTTTTTTCAGGGTTAAAAAAGCTTTTATTGTATATTAAAATTTCAAAAGAAAAATACACAAAGAAAAATACATATAACAAACAACAGATATACGCTTTACAACAATTCTAAGAAAAAATTATGGCATTATTCGATAAATTTCGAAATCTAGATATTCCAGACCTTGGATATAATAAGAGTCAAAAAAGGAAACGGAAAAGGAAAAGAGAAGGGAAGGAAAAAAAAAGGAAGAAAAAGACGAACAAAGAAGGTCTCTAAGGTAAGTCATTACGGGGTGGGAAATAAGGGGAAGGGGGTGGGATGGGGTGGGAGGGGAGGGGAAAGGGAAAGGAAGTAAGTAGGCAATAAAGAGGGTTAAAAGGGACAGTTGTGATAGACAGAATAAAATTTCGACTTCCCAACACTTATAATCGGTTACATTTCATAATTAAGTTCTACTAGGCTTCTCCCTATCTTTTAACATAAACCATTTTCCTCACCTTCCCATTTCATTATTTCTTATCATCTCGTGCTTCTTAATCTAGACATATCACCATCTTTGTGCTTATCTTTTGTTTATAGAAGTACTCTTCCACATATTTCCACTCTTTCTTCACCTTTTGTTTGGGTATCTTTCTAATCAGGGCGGTTAATTTCGCTAGGGTCATATATTCGGCTAATTTTATATACCACTCCTGTATAGTTGGAATCCTGTCTCCTTTCCAATTCTGGGCGATCAGCACTCTAGCTGCCGCGCAGGCGTAGAGGAGTATGTTCTTCCTATCCGATGGTATATCCTCAGGGATCATGCTTAATAGCAGGATCTCTGGCTTTTTTTCGAATGTAAATCTAAGCATTTTTTTCAGCTCTTCATATATTTCTGACCAGTACTTGCTAATCCTATCACACCTCCACCAGCAATGATAAAAATCCCCCAAAATCTCCTTACATTTCCAGCATTTGTTTTGGTCGTTTCTGTAAATTTTAGCCAATTTAGCTGGGGTCAGATGCCATCTATGTGCCATCTTCCATATATTTTCTCTTATCGCCATACACGCTGAGAAATTTATGTCCTCCCTCCATAGCTTTTCCCATTGCTCAACATAAATTGACCTCCCAATGTCTTGGGCCCATTTTATCATTGCGTGTTTGACTAGCTCATCTTTCATTTCCCATTCGAGTAAAAATTTGTACAATTTTGCTAATGGTTTTCCCTGGTTTTCCAATAGGTATTCCTGCAACTTCGATCTCTTATCATCAAATCCTATCGCCTTGTGTTCCTTAAATATCGACTGCAGTTGGAGGTAATGTAACCAACTTTGACAGTATTGCTTAATCTGGTTATATGGTTTGAGCTCATACTGATTATTAGTTTTCCTAATCAAATCTTTGTAAGTTGGCCAATTACCCCCTTTCGGTTCCTTGCTCATCGCCGTCATTTCTAGAGGTGAAAGCCACCATGGGACTTTGGGTTCCAGCAGGTTTCTAAATTCTTCCCATATGTCAAGTAGTGGTTTTTTGAACACATGATTGGTGAATGATGAGTATTCTCCCTTCTTTTCTTTTAATAGGTGGGCGTGCCAACCTCCTATGTTCCTGAATCCTTCCAGTTTGAGTAATTCCAAATCATCTAACAAGAACCATTCCCTCATCCAACACAAGCAAGATGCCGCATAATACAGTTTCAGATTCGGAACCCCCCAACCTCCCCTTTCTTTTGCATCTGTTAATATCCTAAATTGTACCCTCGGGTTCTTTCCTTGCCAAATAAAATTGCTTAGATCTTTCTTCCAAGTTTCGAATGTTTCTTTTTTGAGTTTTATCGGTAGCATTTGGAATAAAAATATTAATTTCGGTAATATCATCATTTTAATTGCAGCAATCCTGCCTGCAAATGTTAAATTTAGCCCCTTCCAATTTTCCAAATCCTCTTTTACTTTCCTCCAAACTTTAGCATAATTATTATCATATAATTCTACATTTTTATTTGATATAATAATTCCCAAATATTTGATTTTTTTCACTATCTCCCATTCACTAATTGTTTGAATTTCCTCTTCCTCTGCCTTCCTTATATTTTTGGTCATCAATTTAGTTTTCTGATTATTCACTTTTAGCCCCGCTACCTTCCCATAATCCAATAATTTTTGTTTCAATTTAGGTAGGGTCTCCACTGGGTCTTCCAACATTATTATTAGGTCATCGGCGAACGCTCGCAATTTAAGCTCGCTTTTCCCCACCACTATACCTTTGAGTTCTTTGTCCGTTTGGATGTCTTTCATCAGGAATTCCAGTGCCCATATAAATAACAGCGGGGATAATGGGCATCCTTGCCTCGTCCCCTTAGATATTTCGAACTCCCTAGTTATGTTCCCATTGATAATCAACCTTGCCGTTTGTTTGCTATAAATAGCGATTATTCCCTCCATAAATCTGCCCACAATTCCCAATTTCCTTAGCGCCTCCTTCATGAAACTCCATGCCAAATTATCAAAAGCCTTCTCGGCGTCCAAAAATATAAAAGCTGCTTTCTTGCTGGGATTCCAATCTATATATTCAAATATGTCCAGCAACACTCTAATATTGCTGGACATCTTTCTTTGTGGTAAAAATCCTTGTTGTTCCTTACCTATTACTCTATTCAGAACACTTTTGATCCTATTGGCTAGAATTCCGGCAAATAACTTGTAATCAATATTTAGCAATGAAATTGGCCTGTAGTTCCCTATTTCCTCTCTTTTCTCTTTATCTTTGGGTATCAAGGTGATAAATGTATCTTGCCACGTCTTTGGGAGCATTCCTCTTTCCAAAATCCTATCTACCATTAATTTGTACACATCTCTTAGTTCAAATTGTAATACTTTATAATGTTTCCCTGACAGACCGTCCGTACCTGGCGATTTCCCCAATTTAAGCTTATGCAGGGGCTTCTAAAGGGTTCTCCTACTCCTCCTTCTCATTTATATACCGCTTTATATTTTAAAAGGGGGAAATCTCAAAGCGAATTTACAACACATTAAAGCAGCATATGAAACAATCCAGAATAAAACAAATTCAATCTTCAAGGAAAATATTTCAGATCCTTCTGTAAGTGACATTTTGCTTTCCCCATATTTATTTACCTACTTAATTTACGGGGCTGCCGTATGGCAGAAGTACAGTCGTACCTTGGATCCCAAGCTCCTTGCGAGTTGAATGTTTTGGCTCCTGAATGACTGAAACCCACAAGTGACTGTTCCGGTTTGCGAACATATTTTGGAACCTGAACGTCCAACGCAGCTTTCAATTGGCTGCAGGAGCTCCCTGCAGCCAATTGGAAGCCGCGCTTTGGTTTCCGAACATTCTGGAAGTTGAACGTACTTCCGGAACGGATTCCGTTCGACTTCCGAGGTACGACTGTATTCTAAGAAGCTGGGGGGGGGGGAGTGCAAATGTCTATCATACTTTGAAATGCTGATATCGCTGGATCAAGTTCCACCCATTTTGCTTTATTAACGAAACGAAACAGTGCTAATTAGATTTTGAATATGAGTGCAATTCTTAGCTTGCTGAATTTTAGTGTGCTATTATCTTCGTTATCATGCAAAGTGCTATTCTGAACAATGCTTTCTATAGGGTAGGGGGCACTGGGGATGAGCTTATGGCACAGAGGGGGCGATGGCTCCCAAAAGTTTGGGAAATCACTGGCCCAGCACCCACTAAACACTCCTGGATTTGTTTGTTGTGGGGCAGCAGCCCCTTAAAGAACATCCAGAGGGCCACAACCAACTAACCCGGTGTGCTAACAGAAACCATTGTGCAGCGAAGCTATCCCACAGAGTGTAGGGGGGCACCCCGACTTCTTCCCATTTCATCCTTACAACCGGTGAGGCTGAGAGAGACTGTGGCTGGCTCCCGAGGTCACACCCAGCGAGTTCATGTGGCTGAAGGGAGAGATTTGAACCACTAGGCTGCGACCAGCTCTCAAAGCAGGGATAAGACTGTTGGTCTTTTACCTTCAGGGAGGCATAGGTCAACAGAAGTGTCTCTGATTCCAGCATCCTAATCAGGTCGTCAGAATCAGGAGAGACCTGGAAGAAAACAAAGCAGATTCATTAACCAATCCAACGTGTGGGAAACTATTGAGAAAAAGCAGGGAGGAATGGCCAGGGTGAATCTGCTGCAATTATCTTTACATGCTTAAGAAAATATAGCACTGCAATTTTTTACATTAGAGAAACCTTAGGTCTCAGATGCTGGTGATGATGATAATTAAGCTATGAATTGCCTTCTAAACAGGCATCTTAAAGCAATTTACACATAAGATAATTAAAGACAACTAAAAGCACAAAAAAACCCCAAATGCATTCAAAACAAGACAAGTGGGCCCTCGTGGCCAAGACCGGCTCATCCGTCTGAGGAAGTTTGTTGCAACCAAAACACCTCCCTAACAGCAGACTTAAGAGTATCTGTTTGTCAACAGCTCAACAAGAACTGCACACCAGAGGCACGTAGCCCCTCACTAGAAAATAAAATCCGCATTCAATCTACCCCCATGACTCACCGGGCTCGGCTTTTCTCGGGAGGTGGCTTTTAGGTGGTGTTTTGAACTCGACGCTCTGGGGCAGCTTTTGCCTAGAAGTGGCAACCAGAGAAAAGACAAACACACACGTACAGTCACATTCCGGTTAACAGTCAAAACCCGATAGGAGACTGGGCTGCAACTGGAAGGAAGGAACCCACAAATGGCTGCGGCAATGACCCCCCCCTGCTTTTTCTGTTTAGCGTTTTCCTGTGCTCTGAATACCTGAAGGAGCATCTCTACCCCCATCGTTCAGCCCAGACATGGAGGTCCAGCTCCGCGGGCCTTCTGGCGGTTCCCTCACTGCAAGAAGTGAGGTTACAGGGAACCAGGCAGAGGGCCTTCTTGGTGGTGGCGCCCGCCCTGTGGAACGCCCTCCCAGCAGATGTCAAGGAAATCAACAACTACCTGACTTTGAAAAGACACCCAAAGGTAGCCCCATTCAAGGAAGTGTTTTAATGTTTAGTGGTTTTTATTGTGCTGGCAACCCAGCCAGATGGGCGGGGTATAAATAATAAAGTTACTATCATTGAATTATTGAATTATTACTGAAACAAGCATGCAGGACAGATGCCCTCTAAGTGCTGCTGAGAGGCAGCCACTCCCATCGTCTCTGACCACTAGGCATGCTGCCCCTGGGGGCTGATGGGAGTTCAACAGCGGTGCCAGGAGGGCCACAGATGCTCACCATCCATGCTGTAAAAAGAAATATATATATATATATATATATACATACACATACATACATACCGTGTTTCTCATATTTTAAGGCATCCCTACAAAATAAGGCATGGCAGGATTTTCAAGACCTAGCGAAATATAAGGCGTACCCCAAAAATAAGACATGCTGGTATGGCAGGGCACGCCATGCCAAGTCCCAACCCAGCGGGACCCGGCAAAGGTCTGAGAGGGCGGCTCCGGGAAGCGAGGAAGGAGCAGGCAGCGGCCGACAGCAAGAACCTTCCGCGAGGGAAAACGGGACGACATGCCCAGGCGAGAGACAGGAGGAGGAAGAGGGCAGCGGAGGCAGCAGCTGCAAGCAGGGACCCAGACAAGGAGGCAGCTGGGAGTGCGAGAGGGAGCGCAGCCGGAGCCGGAGGGCGAGGAGGAGCCTCTGGCGTGGGGAAGCCGGAGGGCGGGCAGGCAGGCAGGCAGGCCGGGCGGCTGTGGCGGGGCAGAGGATCCGCCGGTGGGAGCTGGGAAGGAGGAGGAAGTGATGCGTGTTCCGGCTCCTCGTGTGCTGCAGTGCGGCAGCTCCGCCCGGCCTGGCTCCTCCTTCCCTGGCGTGCGCTGTGCTCGCGCTGTGCTGCTCTCCCGCCGTCTCTTCCGGCTCAGCCAGAGCCGAGACAAGGACGCGGGGAAGGAGGAGGAAGAGGAGGCAGGCCCTCGGCACCCATGGCAGCCTCCTCCGGATGGGAGCAGCACTACACGGCAGGGAGCCCACCCTTTGCCGGCTCGAGCTCCAAGCCGGCGGCGGGCTGCTGCCTTTGCTGGTTCCCGCTCAGTCGGGGCTCGGCAAAGCGCACACTTTGCCAAGCCCCAACGGAGCGGGAGCCGGCAAAGGCAGCAGCGCGCGCTTTGCCAAGCTCCAAGCCGGCGGCGGGACGCAGCAAGAGCTGCAGCACGCACAGCTTGGAGCCCCAACCCGGCAGGACCCAGCAGCGTGCCCTGCTGAAGCGCCAACAAAGTGCACAGCAGCCAGTTCCGGGCGCCGAGCCACAGCAGAAAGAGGAGGTACCGTAATTTTTTTTTAAAAAATAAGACACCCCCGAAAATAAGCCACAGGCTTATTTTCTTGAGTAAAAATGAATATAAGACATGACTTACAATATGAGAAACACGGGTACATACATATATGGAAAACTAAACAGAGGCATCCCTCCATCCCTTGCGCACAGTGGCAAACGCTGCTTCTTAGATTAGGGAGGAGGAATGTCTCTGGCCCTCAGATGTTGCCGGTTGGCAGAATCTCCCTGTCTCCCTAGATAACATGCAGGTTGCAGGAGATGCCTTTGGGGCCGTCTTTACCCGGGGGTGCAAGGGGTGTGGGGCACCCAGGCACCAAATTCGGGGGGGGGGTGCCAGTGCCTGCCACTGAAGCTGGCCTAAGCTCTTAACCAGGAGTCAGCAAACTTTTTCAGCAGGGGGCCGGTCCACTGTCCCTCAGACCTTGTGGGGGGCCAGATTATATGGGGGGGATGAATGAATTCCTATACCCCACAAATAACCCAGAGATGCATTTTAAATAAAAGGATACATTCTACTCATGTAAAAACATGCTGATTTCCGGACCGTCCACAGGCCGGACTGAGAAGGCGATTGGGCTGGATTGGCCCCCGGGCCTTAGTTTGCCTACCCATGCTCTTAACCAGGGGTCAGCAAACTTTTTCAGCAGGGGGCCGGTCCACTGTCCCTCAGACCCTGTGTGGGGCCAGACTATATTTTGAAAAAAAATATGAACGAATTCCTATGCCCCACAAATAACCCAGAGATACATTTTATATAAAAGCACACATTCTACTCATGTAAAAACATGCTGATTCTTGGACCATCCGCGGGCCGATTGGACCACATCCAGCCCCCGGGCCTTAGTTTGGGAGCCCCTGCTCTTAACTATCTACCTGTTATGAAATAATAAATAATTTTGATCAAGCTAGAAAAACAAAATACATACACACCTAGGTATTACCGAAATGTATGCCTATTGTTTCACTCAAAGACTTTCAACTTTGTGCACTCATTTACCAAAGACTTGATGCGCCAGCGGCGGCGCTTGCCATTCACAACGGTGCTGTGCATGCGAAATTAACTCTGACATAAAAATATTATGGGACATATTGTATTGCGCTGCTCTGTGGCAGTGGGGTCAGCGGCACCCTTTGACACCTCCGGGGGCAGCTCAACTAAATTTGGGGGCGCCGGGCGGAACTTTGCACCCCGGCGGCACATACGGTAAAGACGTCTCTGGGGGAGAGCTCAAGGGGTCTCGTCCCGGATGAAAGGATTTGCCTTAAATACCCCACATGGGGGAAAAGGCAACACCTGGGTCTTCTGTGGGACATGCCCCCCCCCTCAAAAAACCATGCAGAAGTTCTCTCCGGGAGTGGGAGAAAGGAGGCCAGCCCCTCTGCACCCAGTTTGAGGCTGTAACTTGAGGAAACACGTACTTTTGATGACAGAGACCTCCAGTTCGGGGCGGGATCTTCCATGGCTCTCCACCAGAGTAGACTGCAAAACCTCATGAGGGTCTAGAGGAGGGGAGGAAAACCCCATTATCACGGTTTGCCGGAGCGGCTCCCAAGCAGTTTACCAGCATTGAACTAATTGCAGGATGGAGACAAATCATTAAACACAGATTAAAATGAGAAATGGCTGAATCGAAACCACAAAGAATAGACGGAAGTCAACAAACCAATAAATTAAAAAGGGATTCAACCCAGTATGAGGGACACTGTGAGCAGAACACCCTGATATTGGTTTGAATTAACTAAATACTGTTTTTTGTTTGATAGGTAGTTTTAGTTTTGTTAATTTTTCCGTCATCGTACATTTTTCTTTTCCTTTTCTTCTTTTCTCTCTCTCTTATTTTATATAATGCACATTTATTCTAGATTTCTTGACAACTGAATTATGTATATTACTAGTATCATTAAGCCCGTTAAATTAAGCTTTTCTGGGGAGGGTGGACACCCAGGTAATCACTTCAGTTAATATTGTGATCGACCTGGGACACCCCCATGATCGACCAGGAGATCCTGATCCACCTGTTAGACATGCCTGCTTTATATAAATCAACAACCCCATTGAAACAGCACAACCGTCTGAGCAACAAGTGTACTGCACTGTGAGGGTCGGACTAGGACTTGGGAGAGAGCAGGGTTTGAGTCCCGACTCGGCCAGGAAGCTCGCTGGGCCTAGGCTACCTCACAGGGTTGTTGCAGGGATTAATTTGAGTAGGGGGCTGAGCCACATACACTACCTTGAGTTCCTTGGAGAAAAAGCAGGGCAGGCGATCGGAAGAACGCCGATTTATGCAGGCATTGTCTTCTAAGAGCCAGTTACATACCGAAAGTGATGGGGGCCTCTTGTATTCCAGTAGGGAATTACCAACCCAGATCGCCTTCTCAACAGATTTTTAAAATATATATATATATATTTTATTAAAGATTTCTTGAATTACAAAGGTGTGTTCAGTGTCTCTCATATTTTAACATGTATCATCTTTGCAAATCAGTTTCATTTGTTAAGACACTAAGAAGAAAGAGGGAAAACGAGGTAGATAGGGGATGGGAGGGTGGATGGGGGTAAGAGTAGGCGACGATGTTTCTGTTTTGCTTAATATATGTAGGGCTTGATGTCAGCTTTGTTTGTGTTGGTGCTCCTTTATTCGCTTGTGTTCTTTTGATGGTGAGAGAGATTGGGGTTGGCCAAGGGTGTGGTTGCTCATTGGTGATTGGCTATGATGGTCTTTGTTTTCGTGTGTGAGTGGAGTGGGTGGGTGTTTTGGGTCAGGTTAGCCATACTGATTTGTATGCTGGCGGTAAATTTTTGTCATTATGTTGTTGGGCTGTGTGTGTGATAAAGGGGAACCATACCGGGGTGAAGGCATCCTCTTCTATTTGTCCCCGTGCCAGTTTCAGCTTGTTAGCTAGTTTTTCTAATAAGGCTGTTTCCCATACTACTTGGTACCATTGGTCCAGGCTTACTCCTGACAGGTCTCTCCACCAGAGTATCTGGTTATGACATTTCTGGTTGCTGAAAGTAGGTGGGTTATGAGGTCTTTGTGGTCTAAATGGGCATTATTATCTTGAAAGATGTTAAGTTGAGCCAATTCTGGGGTAATTTCTATTACTTGTCCGGTTATTTTACATATTTCTCATATGGTTGTTGCCCAGAATAATTGGATTTTGGGGTATTCCCACCACATGGGAAGGTATGTAACTGCGGAAGTGCACCCTCTCCAGCATTTTGGTGAGGTTCCTGGGAGTATTAGTGGTAGCTTTCTTGGTGTTAGGTACCACCTGTAGGTGAGTTTTAGGGTGAGTTCTTTTCATTGATATAGATTTAAAGGGGGGTTTAGACCACATTCTGGTCCATTGGGTAAGGTTGATTTCATATCCTATGTCATCCTCCCATTGCCTTTATATTGTGTCTAGGGGGTTGGTGGGATTTTGGAGTAGTATTTTGTATACTGCAGATACCATTCCTTTGCCGTGTCCTTTTGTCATTAGGAGGAGGTTTTCGAAAGCCGTCAGGGGTCTAGTTGTTGCTAATTTTACTGTTGGGTTATTTAGAAAGGCATGCAATTGATTTTTTGCTAACCAGGGCATTGGGATGTCTTCTACTTTGTCCTGTATTTCTTGTGTTGGCAAAGGTTTGTTGTTTTTATAGAAGTCTATTAAGCGGTGTAAACCTTTGGTTTGCCAGGTTTTTATCTGCCTTCTCGACAGATTTAACCGTAGGTCCATAATTTTCAAACTATGTCTGAAGGAACCCCACCGTGTGAACTTGCCCCTGAGAAAAGCAGGTCCACCCCAGGGAGCCCCTTCAGGGTGCTTGACCCCCCCCCCAAAAAAAACAACAACAACTCACCACCTGTGGCTTTGGCAGAGGCCTGGAAATTAAGAATAAGACAAGGCAAGTTAGGCATGTGCTGTTATGCCATGAATGGGGAGTGTGAGTGTTTCAACACACACCAGCAATTGGGCAAATAAAAATAACGAGGCTTACACCTCCCCCACATCCATCCCAAACATGTTTCAGTGGGATTTATTTCAATGATTATTATTATTTATTAGATTTATAAGCTGCCCTTCATCATAAGATCTCAGGGCGGTTCACAGAACAAAACGCAGGATAAAAAACAAGTAAACAATTAAAACAGCAAAACATTGACGCCCACCTTCTCACAGAGATATTTAAAAGGCTGTAGAGAATTAATCAGCCCAAGGCCTGGCTGAAGAGGAACGCTTTCGCATGGCGCCTAAAAATCTATAATAAAGCCACCAGGCAAACCTCCTGGGAAAAGAGCAATCCACAAACGGGGAGCCACAACCAGTTTATTAGCTATTGGAAAAGACCCTGATGTTGGGAAAGATTGAGGGCACTAGGAGAAGGGGAAGACAGAGGACGAGATGGTTGGACAGTGTTCTCGAAGCTAAGAACATGAGTTTGACCAAACTGCGGGAGGCAGTGCAAGACAGGAGTGCCTGGCGTGCTCTGGTCCATGGGGTCACGAAGAGTCGGACATGACTAAACGACTAAACAACAACAACATTCCATCCCCGAAGAATCGATGCTTTTGAATTATGGTGCTGGAGGAGACTCTTGAGAGTCCCATGGACTGCAAGAAGATCAAACCTCTCCATTCTGAAGGAAATCAGCCCTGAGTGATCACTGTAAGGACAGATCCTTTGGAAGGACAGATACTTTGGCCACCTCATGAGAAGAGAAGACTCCCTGGAGAAGACCCTGATGTTGGGAAAGATGGAGGGCACTAGGAGAAGGGGACGTCAGAGGACAAGGTGGTTGGACAGTGTTCTCGAAGCTACGAACATGAGTTTGACCAAACTGCGGGAGGCAGTGCAAGACAGGAGTGCCTGGCGTGCTCTGGTCCATGGGGGTCACAAAGAGTCGGACACGACTAAACAACAACAACAATTTTACCAAAGACTTCTCAAGAGAAAGTGATACACAAACCTAAAGCGGAAACGCCAAAAAGAGGAATTTCACATCCAGATCTCACCTTTCCAGATCCTTTTTGATAGTCCAGGTATCGCGAGGGCACGATTCTTCCCCCTAAGGAGGCAGAAAGGAGGCAAGAGAGAAAAAGTGTGAAACAGGAAGAGGCAAGGTGCCTCTGAGCATGTCAGGAGCAGCTTTTCCGAAGACTGTGGCGGGGGGGGGGGAAGCAAAGTGCCTCCCCTCTCCGGAACAGCAGTAAGCATGTGCAGAGTTCCTCTTGCTCCTGTAGCACCCCTTGCCCTCCCCAATGGGCATAGCCGGGGGGGGGCAGCTGTCCACCCCAAATCAATAAAAATCAATAAAAATACTGAACTACGGTAGTTCCGCCCCCCCAATCAACATAAATCATGACTACGCCCAGGCAGAGGGCCTTCTTGGTGGTGGCGCCTGCCCAGTGAAACGCCCTCCCATCAGATGTCAAGGAAAGAAACAACTACCTGACTTTTAGAAGATATCTGAAGGCAGCCCTGTTTAGGGAAGCTTTTAGTTTTTATTCTGTTTTTAATGTTCTGCTGAAAGCCACCCAGAGTGGCTGGGGAATAAACAATAAATTATTACTACTATTATTATGATTATTATGCCCATGCCCCTCCCCTCCCCTCATTATTTTCTTCTGGGGGCACAGCGCCTCCATGTTTTCTTCAGGTGGACACCCCTACCCCTGAGCATGTGCAAAGACCTCCATCCCCCCTGTGCATGTGCAGCTCCCCCCCCCCACAACATGTGCATCACACATAATCCCCCATCATATGGGTCTCATTTTATGTTATTATATTTATATTTAATAGTTGTTGTTGTTGTTGTTATACCGCCCTTGCTCATAGGATCTCAGTGCGGCTTACAAAATGAAGCAAGCAAATGATTAAGACGAAACAGCAAAGAGCAACGATCCTGACTAGGGAAGAATGGCAAGCCAAATGGCTGGATTATGCTGAAAAGGCTAAACTAACAGGGAGACTAAGGAATAAAGAAGATAAAAGACTCTAAAAAAGAATGGGGGGATTATAACCTACCTAGGAGACCATTGTAAACAAATGAAAACATCTGCCGGACTTTAAAAAAATCACTTGTAAAGTAACGAAGTTCATGGACAATTAAGAAAAATGAAAATTACGGAAACTGTATTGCTATGTAAACCTGGAGAAATAGTCATTAGGATCCATGTAAGAGGGAAGTCGAGAGATCCAGAGAATGTCGCGAAAGGATTATATAAATAATTGGTTGCAAAATTGTATTTGTAAAAATATGTTTTTGAAAAAATGAAAGACGAAACAGCGGGGCTCCCGAGCATGTGCAGAGCGCGGCCGCCTTCCCCGAGCATGCGCAGAGCGGCCCCGCCTCCCCCGAGCATGTGCAGAGCGCCCCCGCTGCCGTCACCTCTCTGCTTCGGCCGGGCTCCCGCCTTCTCCTCGGACGCCACGCCGCTCCGGAAAGAAGAAGAAGGCGAAGAAGCCGCCGCCGCCTCCTTTCCCGCCATTTCCCCTCACACAAAAGGGGCCCACTGCGCATGTGCAGAGACACAGAGACAGAAGAAGCCGCGCGTCCAGAACGCCCCCCCCCCGCTTCCGGGCGCGCGTGCACAGAACCCCGCTGCTTTCCTCCTCGCGCTCTCATAGGCGGATTCGGGCGGCGTCACGTGAGCCTGTCGCTCACGTGACCCCGCGGAGGTGGAAGTGGACTCTGACCCACCGGCGGACGCCTCCTCGTGGAGGCGAAGGAGAGAGAGGCCCGAGGTGAGAAGGTGAGCATGCACAGAGTGCAGGAGGCAGAGCAGCGAGGGCGGGTGGAAGGCGAGGACTCATATTCCCCTTAATTCCTCAACTATCCCTTTCCTCGGAAGGTTCCTGAGCAGGAGGAACGTGAAGGGTGTCTCTGAGCGTGTGCAGAGTGCCTCCCTGGCCACGGCACTCCTGGCTGCAGGGCAGAGCAAGCGAAGCCGGTTAGATCTGCCAGTCCCGAGACTGAACTTCTGCTTTATTACCTGCTCATATTCCGAGAGTTAACTGTTAGCATGGAATACTCCTTTAAAATTGAGAGAATTTAACCAAGCGACAGATTGACTGCAATGTTTTCAGTGAAATGAAACATTTAAGATTGACAAAAAGAAAGGATTTCAGTATGAAATCTCAAATTTTCAGAGAGAAATAATAGAAAATGATAAGAAATTATTGTCAAAAATGTATAATCTGTTGCTAGAATGGGAAATGAAAGATGAAGAGGTTAAATTGTCATGATTAAACGGGCACAAGATGTGGGACACAATATACAGAAGATTGGGAAAAATTATGGAAGTCTGAAATAAAATTTACTGCATGTGTGGTGATTAAAGAAAATTATATGAAAATGATGTATGGATGGTACCTAACTCCAGTAAAATTAGCAAAAATGTATAAAAATAAAGGAAATAAGTGTTGGAAATGTAAATCAGCATTTTTTCATATATGGTGGGATTGCATAATTGTTAAGTATTGGAAAATGATTTATAATGAATTGAGGGCTTTTGTTTGGGGGGGGGGAGTGCAGAACCTCATATTTGTATTGATTTTTATTGATTGGGGGGCAGCTGCCCCACCCCTTGGCTATGCCCATGACAGTGTCACACTTTTTAACCAAAAATAAGAGAGGTTTCAGTACTGTGTACCTTTGAGTAACCCCTGGTTGCGTGTGGCACCCCCCCCCCCCCGGTTCTCTGCAGTTCTCCCCCCAGCCAGCCACTGGGCCTGGACAAAACGCCGAGATGATGGCCCGTGGCCGGCAGATCTTTTCCATCTACTGGAAGCCGCTCTTCCAAGGCCGCCTCCTGCTGGTCACCAACACCGTCAGCTGTGGGGGGCTCCTGGCCACTGGGGACACGCTCCGCCAGGCCTGGGAGATGAGGCAGGACCCCAAGCGCAAGCGGGATCTGGCCCGCACAGGTGAGCTGCAGCCGCCCCTTTCTTGGAACTTCCTTTCTGCCATGCTACCTGAGATTTCAGTCTGTCTCGCGCTCTGTGGGTCGTGGCCATTAGCCATGCTCCTCGAGAGGTGCGGAGGGTGGCAACACGAGAGCGGGGCCTTCTCTGCAGTGGCTCCCCATCTGTGGAATGCAGTTCGACAGGCGCCTTCATCACACACCTTTAGGCACCAGGCAAAAAGGTTCCTTTTTAACCAGGCCTTTGTCTGATCTGTTTAACATCCTATACCCTTTTAAAATGTGGTTCTTTTTGGGTGGGTGTGTTAGTGGCTTGTTGTTTTTATTCTGATTATAAATCTTGTGATCTTTTCTGTGAACCACCCAGATATAGGGCAGTATATAAACTCAATAAATAATACACTGGTCCCTTGGTTCTCAAATGCCTTGGTACTCCAACAACTTGGGACCCAAACACTGCAAACCCGGAAATAAGTGTTCCAGTTTGCGAAAAATTTTCAGAAGCCAAACCACGTCCTCCATTCCGTTTTGAGTGTTACACTGAGGTCTGTCTGTTTTTGCTATTTATTTTGCGTTTTTGTTTTGTTTTTGTGACTGTGTGGAACCCAGTTCAGCTACGGATTGATTGATTGTATGACTGCAGTACATCATTTATTGCTTTCATTTTATGGATCAATGGTCTCATTAGATAGTAAAATCCATGTTAAACGGCTGTCTCAAGGGTTGTTTTTAAAAGTTTGGAACGGATTAATCCATTTTGCATGACTTTCTATGGGAAAGTGCACCTTGGTTTTGAAACACTTTGGTTTTGGAAGGAATGGACTTCCAGAACGGATTAAGTTTGAGAACCAAGGTGCCACGGTGTATATGTTGTGATCTTTTCTGTGAACTGCCCTGAGACCTCCGGGTATAGGGCAGTATATAAACTCAATCAATCAATAAATCAATCAGTAATAATAATAATATAATGGTGATGTGATGCTGGCTCGGCTCTGCCTGCAGAGTCGGAGGCAGCTGTGCTTTTGAATATTGGTGGCTGGAGAGCGCTGGAAGGGAGACGATTCTGGTGCTTGAATCGTCCTCAAGAGTCTCCCCTGGGGGCATCTGCTCTGCCACTGGGAGACAGGGTGCTGGCCTGGCCTGATCCAGAAGAGCTCTTCTGCTGCTCTTCCTTTAAAAGCAAAAAATTATGTGCTGTGCCACTTGACCGCCTTTCCTGCACCGCAGAGCTTAGCCAAAGGGCAAGG